>NW_025780158.1:0-51644 GCF_021130785.1 Homalodisca vitripennis | reverse complement strand
TAGAGGAAGGATCTGTACACCGATGAAGACTGGAACTCTTACAAGGGACATATTGGTGAGGAACAAACTCGCTTTTCCAAAGAAACAATCCCAAAAGTAATCGTCCCAAATCAAGTCAAGGACTAAAGTGGAAACATTATGATAAAACCTATTTGGGATGAGTTGGTGAATGGAAAAGTGGCAACAATTGGTTCAGGGTTAAAGGTTTACAATGAAAGTCCGGTCGAATATAAGTACATAAAGAACTTCAAAGACCTCATTGACAGGTTTACACTACATTCAAGCTCAGGAAGAAGCTGGAAACAACAACTTCATAATGAAAAACTGTCTGTAGTTGATTTCCTTCACGATGAAATGGAAGACCTAATTGCTACACCTAAAGGGTTGAAGTACCTAGTCAGATGTTTGTCTGTTTTGCCTGAACATGTTATAGAAGGTAAAGGGCTTTTGAACGACATCATTAACAAGTTACCATTCGAGTTACATGCGCCCAAGAACTGGAATCTTGATACGTACAACTACTGTGGGCCCGGCACCCAGCTTGACAAGAGACTTGTTAGGGGAGATAAGGGAATTAATCCCCTCGATGAAGCTTGTAAGAAGCATGATATATGGTATAGGATCATAAAAACACAGGAAGACAGGTGGGAGGCGGACAAAATATTACAAAAGGAAAGCTTGGGAGAGGGTTACCTCAGATGATGCTGACTTGAATGAGCGTTATGGTCGGTCTTAGCAACAACAGGAGGAATGTGGTTGAAAACGTAAACTCGGTATGGGGTTAGGAACTTCAGGATGTATCTACCCATCAGATATATAAAGCAATGAAAGCAAATATTTTTTTACCCTATATATAAGACGAGGTATATCAATAGGAACAGTGATCAGTGGTAAAACCAGTGATGGAGAAACTGTATATTGAATTTTCGAGCGGTATAGCAAGAAGTGAGTATAGAACTGCAATGCCAGTTTCAGAGCTCAACTTCAATGCACCCAACAACAATACAACATTTCAAACTGGATCATGGAGACGCATTTTATGATTCACGCATAATGTACCACATTCAAGGAAAGTATGTGCAAAAATCTGATGGATCTGATTATCAAAACTAACTCTACCGTCAAACTGGTAGACAACTTCGCGGCCTTCTTGTTTTCAAGAATTAGAGCTGAGGAAAACACAATACATTGAGATCGACACAGTAGAACTCCCCGGCATAACCAGCACTATAAAGGGGATTGTTAAGTTACAGTAACACTGAAAAACACAAACACTCTCAAGTAGTGGTTTCTCATCATCGTTTACAGGAGGTGGGAAGTTTGAAAGCACTCGGCACACTTGGGCATTTAGGATTAGGGTTCTTTGACCACCTACGTTACCCGATGTACAAGGGAGGTTTTGAAATCACATTTACTAGGAATGAAGATAATGATGCGTTGTTTCACTGGAAAGGGGCAGGGTCCACAGCAACGGATCCTGGCGATGGGGAAAATTGTGATAGAGTCGTTTGTGGTTACGAGTCCCTATAGTTGATTATACCAGCACTTCCAAAAATTCAGTTAATTGATGGTTTGAAACATCTGAGTGACAAGGATGCTTTAGTCTACAAACTTCTTTCAATGGCAATGCATCGACAAAAGAGGGGTGTTCGGTTCATCATTCAGCTTCGATATTACAAGTGTTTACAGAAATGTGTACAATCCTAGATTTGTTATAATCGCACTTCAGACAAACAGAACAAACACCCAGGCAAAAAGATCCCAGTAGATTTGACAGCTGCAACATCAAAAATGTGTCTGTGAAAATTAATGGAGAAAGGTACCCTCAGGAATTGCAGAATTTTGATATTACTAATGGTATATACAGGATCATGTACGATCAGTACCTAGGGTTCCGAAAAATAAACTTCGGAGACAATAACGTGTTAGTAAACCTGAAAGAATTTTATTGATAACTCACCTTTGGTTGTAATTGACACACATCTACATCAACCAACAACAGACAGATCTCGAAGTGGACATTCAGATTGAATTAGATTTTGTAAAAGCTATTGCATCTCCACAGGGGAGTAGCGGCACCACAGCATATGTTGTTGTTGTATCTGAGGCACATTTCTCATATGACATTACTCGAAACATAATCAAATTCCTGTAAAAACAAATAAAAAAAAACAACAAAAAACAAAAAAAGTAAAATAAAAATGTTTTTTTTTTTCATTAGTAGGCGGCAATTATTGTTTTCATGTCAGTGTTTTGTATATAAGAAAGCGTATAGAATGGAAAGTCAGCATAATTATACAGTTTCGGCTATCCGAAGCTCAAAAAACGTAAGCTTCGTACAGCGTTACAAAAGACGGAAACCTACAGTAATCAGATTATCTAATGAACAGCTGTCTCACGGAAGTTGATCGTATATACTTACTTTCTGGAGAGCAACACAAAGCCGTTTCTAGAGCTGTTAAGAAACAAAAAAGGTTTACAATTGCTTCTAAGTTACAACCAACTCGTATCTAATAAACAAGGAGGGTTTTTGAAGGAAATTATGGAAATGGTGGATTCGTCAGTTCCTGGAGGTAAACGCTTTCATCTCTCCATTAATAAGAAGAAAGTTGGCTCCTTTACTTGACGAGAAAAATTTATACCTTGGTTAAAGAGTTTAGTCGATGAGGAGGTTGGACACCATTATTGAAAAAGACCCTACGGGTAGAGGGTTGAAACGTCGTATTGGTCGGAAGCTTGATGCATTGTTGTCTGTGAATAAAAAAAAGAGATCTTCCCGCTGTCCTCTTGGTGAAATAGAAAAAATTAGCAGGTATATTAAACATTAATGAGTTTAGAGGTGTTTTCATGCGACAGTTACTTCCAGACAAACCTACAAATATCGAACGCGGTATAGTAAATCTTGGTGACCTTTCATCTGGTGGTACTCACTGGACGTGTTATGTGAAACGTGGTGAAAAGAAATAATTCTATTTTGATTCATATGGTGATGTCAATCCTCCAATAGAAGTAGTCAGGTATTTGGGGCCAAAAGGGTTGGTTTATAAACTCAGAGCGTATTCAGGGGTTTGACGATCCTCCTATCTGTGGACATCTGTGCCTGGAGGTTCTACGACGAGATTCAGCTGGTGAGGACTGGGAACATATTCTTCGTAGTATAAGAAAACAATAAAAATGCATGGAAACCGTGGTTTTATTTTCAACAGATTTGGAGACGAAATTGAAATTGGATCAATACCAACTCAACCCAATTCAGACCCTTCTCCTAACGAGATAATTGAGCTTGCAAGTGATGTATCAAAAGTCTCACAAGATTTATTCGAAGTCAAGAAATTATTGGAATCGCATTTGGTAAAATCGGAAAAAAATTAATAAATGCGATCGAGATTGTCCCCACTAGTACCGTAAATGGTGAAAAGATATGGGGCAGCTTCCTACTGAAAAACCACCAGAGAATTGGTCAAGTGAGCAAAGCAGTGGAGCCATATGATGTGGTTGTCAAAGTTCAATTGAGTGAATTAGAAGGCAAGATATACATCATGCAGAAAAAATTCAACAACGAAATAAAAAATATATGGAAAGAGGTTTTGAAGACTTCCATGATGGTAGCAACTTCATCTAAAACTTGTATAGAATTATAAGTATATAAAAAACTGCAACCATGCCATTACTCAAACTAACTGGAACTGAGTCTGTACTGACTCTCCATCTAGAACACCCCATCCACTTGGATCCAAACGAAGAGTATTATATGGCTCTTGTTGGATTTTACTCTGAGAACAACATATACAACTTGTTGCAAACATGCAAAAGTCTATTTTTGGGATTTGGAAATACATTTCATTCCGAAACCACTGATACTCCAATGCGGTTACTGGACCATTGAAAAACTTGAAAAGAGTTTCAGAGATTACATACAATCGTTGAATCTTAGTATAAATTCTGACGATTTCAAGATCTTTAAAGACGGTGACAAAATATCAATTAATTCTCCAATTAAATTCTACTTGGATAAAACCGTTAGTGATCTCTTAGGTTTGAAAAATCTGATGCAACAAACTTACAAAAAGAATCGTCTTACTTCAACTCAAATGAAAATGTAATTGCATCGAATCCACCGAATCTCAGAGCCGTTGATGTCATCGAGATACACTGCAATATTGTCAAACAACAGTCTTGTCAATCATGATGTTCACTCTCACAAACATTTGGAGACAGCAATCCTCTACTCCTTTTCCCCTAATGTACCACACGGCTACAAAATATCTCAATCACCTCAAGAAAAAACACTACATACCTCTTCGGAGCGGTTTACGAAAGATTCAACAGATCACAATCACACTTGTAGACCAAAACAACCAACTGCTCCAGAACAACCATGTAAACAACATCGTCTATTTAGATCTGATCAGTAAATCACAAACACATACATACTCACAATTGTGGTAAATAAAAACGCGTGGTGTCGGTGGCGGGACAGCGATGACATGCGTGGTGATTCGCGCGGCGCGGTTCTGACTACCCGTACTCACACTCTTAGTCGCTCTCTAAAAAATTGCGGTGGCGGGACAGCGATGACATGCGTGGTGATTCGCGCGGCCGCGGTTCTGACTACCCGTACTCACACTCTTAGTCGCTCTCTAAAAATTCTGTCCCAGATTCGGTCTCACACGGTTTGTCCCAGAACCGGTCCTCGGGTGCTCTGTCCCAGCAACGGCCAAAGTATACTACTACTAGTCTCTACTTTCTGGTGTTGCATAGCGCCACAACCTCCTATTGGTTCAAATTTATTAAATAATAACTTTGGAGGGGGACACTTGATGTAGGGGATATACGGAGGCAGACAAGCGGCCCAACCACCGTCACGGCGCATGTAGTGGATAATGCAATGACATTGCAGTCGCATTTTAGTTATCTCTATACATAAGTTTGTTTTACTTCTTGATTACATATTATATCATACTAATTGCAGTTAAAAACTGCACATATCAATTAGCAGCCCAATTCTTTTAGTATAGATTGTTTTTCTAAAGAAGATCGGTTTTCACTCTGTTGTTCCTACATGTGTGGTTTGGGTGAAAAACAGACTCAGTGGTGTTGCGCGCCAGGCGGAGATCCCACGAGCTACGAACTATATAAGTTGGCTGCTCGCTCTCCGCATTCCAATCTAAATTATCTGCTCATCTTCCGGTCCCGACCTACGTTTTATTTCCTGGCCACATCGGCTGATGACTCGATACGCCCAGTTCCTAAATAGTCCTTAATATTTTGGGCATTTGTTTTCCAACAACCATTCCCTTTTGAAGTTCTTGATCAATATACGGTAGCCTATACGTACAACAAAATTATAATGTAAATTAATTTGTACGATTTTTTAATAGCTTGGAACCCAATTCAGATTCCAGATGTTGAAGTTCACATTAAAAATACTTAATGGGAAGCCCATTGTTGTGGTATATCGTTTAAACACTGCTTTTCTCCACTGATACCTTTGGTACAATAAAAAATGAAAATTGTTACACCGCTTTCAAGACAAATTAAAGATTTTGAAAGCATTTTTAAAGACTAGAACACAGCCATGCCATAAATTGTTTACTATAATTTGTTTTTTCTATAGGATATACCTGACGGAACCGGGACCCGAAGACCTCTCTTACATGCTAAACATATTATTTCAAACTTCTACCACATTACAGTAGTTTATACACATTGGAATAATCTTTTATTGATTAGGTTGTATTCACACATGTATTCAAGTAAAAGAAAAATATTTTGTATATTATTTTGGATTATGATAACCAAAAAACAGTTTTGTTTAAAAATTAGCTTTCTCCTCGTTAACTTAAAATTATTCCTTATTCTTATTCTGCATTTTGTGTATGTCTTTTGAAGAACGACACACAAAGAAATCAGGAAAAACCTTACAAAATCGGTTATCAGTTATTATTTTGAGATTTAATAAACACTGTATGATATTACACGTTCTGCATGTGAATACTGATAGGGATTTATTCTCGTTAGACATTTATTTGTTTATACATCAACGAGCTGTTACACGCGGCCGTTGCCTACTTTGTCAAAGCACTTATGATGTTTGAATGTTGAATTTAGCTGCAATTCACAATCCTTATATAGCAGTGTGTGGTATTTGACGCTGTTTCAAACTTGAGTCCTGCAGAGATCCAAAGAAAGTCGGCGACGAAGAAGCTCAAAACGAAGCTTTAACACCTTTACATCATCAGAGACCCCTACAAATAGATGGAGTGGTGTTCTCATTATCTCATCATATGCACAACTGAGTGCACTACGATGATCTGATACGGTCTCTAAGCAGAGTGGAGCAACCGAGTTTTCTACACATAACGTAAATATGGTGGGAAGGGTTGGTTAAATTTGTATTTTGAATTTCATTCTGACTTTCTGACTATCTTTGGATCCCTTCAGAGGTATGAGGTACTAGGAGTCAAGCCTGAGACAGTGTCAGATAACAGAAGCTGCAATAAAAGGAAGGTGAACTGGAGCTAAATTTAACATTCATATTCAATACATCTTTCCTACCACAGCTATGTTATGTGTAGAAAACTGATGCTCCAAGTTCCGTCCATTTCCGGTACTATTGTACTATTGAGTTTTCCCCGATCAAGAAACTATATACTAACAAAAACCAACTTCGATCATACAGCGTCTTCTTTCGACTCTTTCAATTTTTTTTCGATCTATGATTCTTAAGGAGACATTTTTATAGTTAGCCTCTTTTTCCGATGAAGAAAATATATATCTTACAATGAGACTTAAAAGTTACTGCGGCCTTATTTACGGTTACACTATTGGATTATGCTGTTGCACTTACAAAATAATCATCCCGTTTGTTGGTTTTTGGAATCCAACTTAGATTAATTTCTGATACTGAAGTGATGTTTTCACTTATCAAGAAAAATTTATAAGGGGTAGAGTGTGCTCCCCTTCCTTTTCTTTAGCTACAATAAAAATGCCATACACAATGTCAAGAGAGTTAACCATATTCGATTAGCTTATGTGCAAACATTCACTGCTTTGTGCAATAAGGTAGTTTTTATAACAGTGTTTTAAATGATTCAAATGATTTATTCAGCCGATCTACAAATTGTAATAGGCTACGTCTAGTGAAAACAACATTCAACTATAAAACTTAGTTGCGTGCAATAATTAGAGTCCATGCACCAATAAATGTCCATCAGGTCATGTACTAAAAATATAAATAAAACTAAGCATTTATGCAGGTATTAAAATTAAACACAAAACCACATTTAAAAAAATTACTACATGTAAGGAAATAAAGTTTTGACTAATAGTAACAAACAGTGTGCATTAGTTCATGTCCATGCACTAATTGATTAATTAATACATAACAGGCCCTGCACCAATACACATATAAATATAACTAGGCGTAAATGTGAATATTAAAAACTAAAATTAGGCATACGTTTTGTGAAGGACTACATCTAAGAATACAAAACAGACGGTTCTACATCATGATTTGACTAAGAACCGTTATTTAATCAGGTCTCATTAATTCAAGTACATATATCAATCTAAGGAGTATTGGGTCATGCAATATACAGATAATAGCACTAAACAGAATAGCAGAAATTAAAAACAAATTAATTTAAATAGCCAAGCAGAATGGAATGGTCAGACTCAAAATATTCAGTTAGGCTGTAGAAAGGGATATCTGACAACCAGGATTTTAGGACAGGCCCAAACTTCTGTACCGGGAGCTGTCTAACTGTAAGGGGTATGGAGTTGAACATTTTAGTGGCTATAATAGGGAAGCAATTTGAGATCTTGTGTAACCTAGATCTATTTACATGGACATCAAGGCATTTCCTGGTTTCATACCTATGTACACCTGCATTAGTGATGTAGTCATCTTCTTTATGCTTAATTGCTAAAAGACATTGGTATATACGAGTATATACATTGTACACTGTCATAATTTGGTGTTGAGAAAACAGTGGTCTACAGTGCTCAAGCAACTGTGCCCCACTTAGTATCCTAAGGGCTTTTTTCTGTAACCGAAGAACTCTAATTACACTGGCAGAGTGTCCCCAAAGCCTGGTACCATATATAATGTGGGAGTGGAAAAAGGCAAAGTAAGCTAACTTAACAAACTCAAAGGGCATTTCTGCTTTAAGCTTTCGAAGCAAAAAATATTACCCTACTTAGCTTACTACACAAGGCATCAACATGCTTATTCCAGACAAGCCTTGAATCAAGATTAAAGCCAAGCAACTTCACTCCCTCCACATTAACACCATTGTTGCACAAGCTAAAAGTAATCGCCTGAGTCTTGTCCTGGTTTAGGCACAAACTGTTATAACTGAACCAATATGAAGCATTTGTAAAAAGGTTCTTAACAAGTGTTTCTTCTGCGGTTGTAGAGTCCTTATGAGTTGCAAACAAGGTTGAGTCATCGGCCATACAGCAGAATATTACCCGCTACATTGTAATAAATATCATTAATGAAAATTATAAACAAAAATGGCCCCAGAATTGAGCCCTGAGGCACTCCATGCTCAACAAACCAAGGGGTTTGAGGTTGTACTATCCCAGGTTACAGACTGCTTCCTTTGATGTAAGTAAGATTTCAAGATTTTCAGGGCGCAACCCCGTACACCGTACCTTTCCAGTTTCTTCAAGAGAATCTTGTGCGACACACAATCGAAGGCACGTGAAAGATCGCATAACAGTACAGCAGTAGAACTTTTTGCTTCAAAAGAATTAAGAATGGCCTGAAGAAGTGAGTCCACAGCTTCGACAGTAGATCTATGCCTTCTGAAGCCAAACTGTGCTGGTACCAAGAGGTGATGTGACTCAAAATAATTGCACAGCTGCTCCAGCATGTCAGATTCAATGACTTTGGCAAACATAGGTATTAGAGATATAGGTCTGAAGCTCGATACCTCGTTTTGTGGACCCTTCTTGTAGACCGGGACAGTCCTCGATGCCTTCAAAACCTCAGGGAAGACCCCTTCCGACAGACACAAATTTATTAAGTCTGTTAGAGCAGGAGCTATACTATAAATAACCCTTCTTAACACATCCACAGACATGTCATAGATGTCTTTACTCTTGGAACTCTTAAAACCATGCACCACTGTTATTACTTCTTCCACGGTAACTAGCTTCCACGCAAAATTAAAAGGTACCACAGGGACCGAAGTTAGATATGCGTCCCCATTCCCACTAGGAAGAGTTACCAGAGACAAATTACTCGAGTTAACAAGATCCTTGGCAGAGTTAAGAAAATATGCATTGAAGACTTCTGCTGTGGCAAAATTGGTGTCAGGGGCAGACACTTGGTTCTTACTCCTATTTATATAGTCCCAGGCTGCCTTGCATGGATTTTGAGACTGTGCAATAAAGTTTCCCACGGCAGCCTGTTTGGCCTCCATAGCCTTAGCACGGTATTCTCTCCTCAGATGTTGCAGCCAAGGTTTCAGATTGGACCTACTCTTAGACATATCACACACTATGCCAATGAGACTATGTAGGTCAGCTAAATCCGGTGTGTACCAGTTTGCAGATCGGGCCAAATGCCTTTTTCCATTTTTGCCTCCCGCAGGACTACGTTTTTTCAGCTTCACAGGAAAACAAGTATCAAATGTCTTCTTAAAGTTAAGAAAAAAACTAGTAAATGCAGCTTCTGCAGGAAAGCATAGAGCAAGTTCATGCCAGGAACTGACCTGGACTGCGACAGATTCCACAAACCACTGGAAATTTGTATCATTGAAAGATCTAATGGTTACAGTCTTAATCAACGGACCGCCTGCTAAATCTATGACCTGTGGCCTCCAATGCTTGAGGGTGAAAAAAACATGTTTATGGTCAGCGATCTGAGATTCACTTATGAATACATCATAGTTCCACTTATCAATATTAGTTAAAAATGAGTCCAGGGAGGCAGCACCTCGTGTAGGCTCGGAAACACTACTATAAAAATTAAAACTACGTAGTAGATGTAAAAAGTCTTGAGCATCATCCGAGTTAAGACATAAATTAATGTTGTGGTCACACCCAATAACTATTGAGAGGCCCAGTGTGACCAAAAATCCAAGACACAACTCAAGCAAGTTCAGGAATCTTGCAAACCTGTCCCAGGGGTGAACGATACATGGCTAAAACCACGAGCGAGACTTCATTTACAATAGTACCAGCAAATTCGGCTTGCTGCACCTCACTGTAGCGTCCAAGGTCCAGTGGCGTACATTTAAGAGAATTTCTAACATATACCGCTGCACCACTCCTAGGAGTTTGGCGACAGAAGTAAGCAGACAAGTCCAAATCAGAAAGACTGGAATAATACAACAGTTCATTCCCTGGTCATCCAATGTTCAACTACACACAAGATATCAAGTTCATTGCCATTACAAGGCACTTCAAGCTCAGTTGTTTTACTCCTAAAACTTTGCACATTAAATAGTATTTTCATTGCATTACATGGTTTATTGATTATTGGTGCAATCTAAATTTAAAATTAGATAATAACTTCGTTTTTGCAATCTGCATTATACTACTGATCAAGCACTTTAAAATAGTTTAATATTTTCTGAAATTTAAATATGAACAAATGTTTCTACCCCTTTGACGAAGTTCAGGTGAAAGTATTAACAGCTGTTAAGTATCAGTACACTGCGTATTACGTGTACGCGATATCATAAAATTGCAATAAGGATCCAAGTCACAAATTTACAAAAAAAAAAAACTAATAAATAGATTATTTGGTCACTAAAGCTTATTAAATTAAGTTTAGAATATTATAATCTAATGTGAAAAGAAAGCCCTACAATTAATTAATTGTACTCTGAACATACATTTTTTTTGTGTAAAGGTAAAGTTAATTGTATCTTTCTCCAAACCAACATCGTGAGGGATGGAATCCCTATTGCATAAGTGTAATAGAAAAACAGGGTAATGGATACAAATATACCTCAACGACTCATTCTTTTCTATAATACAGTCTGAAAGAGAACACAAATGTTATCTCGCAAAGTTTATTATAATCGATTATTTATGTAGTTGAAACAATTGTATGTTATATCCCTTATACCGGAAGAGGAACAAAAGCGACCAAAGTAGTAATTTTAAGCTTTTGTATGCATATATTTTCTTGATCGGGTTAAAAAAATCTAAATCAAATATATTACCAGAAATGTTGTAAACCGGAAACAGACGCTGCTTTTCATGTCATGTAAGTTATCATTCGAAACCTACATGTGTACATATTTTCTTGATCGGTGCAACAACGCAAACTCAACTATGAAACTGTAAATTAATTAGAAAAGAAGTGAATTTAAACGGCTGAGATAGATACATTTAACCATAGTAACTTTTCAACCTTACGAAAGTATATTTATTTTCTTCGACGTAATAAAAAGGAAAACCAAATTATGGAATTTGAAGTATCTTTGACCGGAAATAGATTACAAGGATCATTAGTAGACGTTTTGACAAAAGTACGGCTTGAAAAACAACATATGTATATATTTTCTTTATAATGGCAAGGCAAACTGAACTGTGGGAATAGGCGCTTTTAGACCGTATGTTGGTAAAAAGGCCGTAGACCGTCTTTTAATTTCTTCGTATATATAGTTTCTTAAAGGGACAATAAGACTAAGTCAACTTAAACACTGAGATATCGTTCAACGGATGTACATTAAGAGGGCCGGAAGTACATGTATTTAACCAAAGCAGATTTCTGAGGCCTGATTGTATTTCCTTGATTGAAATATTAGGAAAGAGACAAAACTGTGGCGTCAGAAATGTAATTTAATTAAACATAAAATATATACTTCGACTCACGCAAAACCTGAAATAAGCCAGTAAAAATGTTATTTGACTTTTAAATCTCTTAACCACGGGCATTAAAATTATAATTACTAGATATATGCCTACATTTGAGTGAAAAATTGTCATAAAAACTCCATCATATTACATCATAATAATGATTTCACTAAAAAGGACGCTCTTAGATCTTGAAAATTGCGTGCAAAGCCGTGGATAACTGCTTTTAACAAATATAATAATAGTTATTAAGTACTTCTAGATTATTTACATGCTGATTTAGAAACAGCAAAACATTTTGTTTACAGTTGATGTTGAGTGGTAGATAAGGGCGGCAAATTTAGGGCTTGCCCCCCTGGAAAAATATGTAGCTGCGGCTCTGGTTGTAAGTAATATGTAATTTGGCTTTACGAGGGATGAATCAACGGAATATGCTTTATTAAACGTAACAAATTTCATTAAAAATAATCTTATTAACAACAATAAAGTAACCGGTGTTTTATTAACTTGAAGAAAACTTAGATATGGTTGATCACAATATTCTGTTATCAAAACTGGAGGCGATTGGCATCAGGGCGTGACCTTGGACTGGTTCCGCTCTTATCTGACTGCAGCTAGCAGGTGAGTGTCAGGCTGTCTGAGTCAGCTCATGCTTGTCGCGCTAGGAGTGCCGCAGGAGGTCTTTTATTAATATCCATTAAACATATGTTAAAGCAGAATATACATGGACAAATTAAACATTTTGCCTATGATGTTGCAATTTTTATTCTGACAAAAACATTCAGAGATTTTAAAAAGAAATTAAATGAAATCTACTTTCCATTTGAAATTGGTGTAATATAAATAAAATTCAAGTGAAAGTAAGTAAAACCAAGTTTGTTAATTTTGATCTCAGAGGCTACACTTTTCAACATACTCTTAAAAACCACAATTCAAATTGTAATTGTGTTAATTTTACAAACTGAAACTGTCAAATAATAGGACTTGTTCTAAGTTTAAATATGTAGGATTGACTTTTGGATAAAAATCTTTCTTGGGAATAACAAATGATACGTTGTATGTATGACTTGATATGTTGGGGAAGTACTTACGAATTTAGAATTATTTTTTGTTAGAATTGGTAACTGGGGACAAGTGACCTAACAACTACAACACATCCAACTAGAAACATCCAGCACTAAAAAGTTTTAATTCCCAAAGTAAGCAAATCTGTCTTTGACAATGTTTTGAATTCACCGGACCGAAATAATTTAGTACTACTTCAGTAAAATACTTCAGTTGTAAAATTAAATTAAATTGACTACGACTTTTTCAAAATAATAGTGTTTAATTTTTGAACTCAGTATCAATCTAAACTTATGGCTTATATTAAAAATTAAATATTCTTTTCAGTTAACTGTACTTATATTGCAAACTAAAAGGTACTTATGGTTTATTCATTTTGTGTGTGAAAAATCATTTGATCTCTGTTTACTTGTAAATAAATTTTTGACGCCACGGAATGCTGACGTTATTTACGTCTCTGGTATCTTTGCTTTTGTATATATACTTCACTTTAGTATATTTAAACGTTAATACTTGTAAATATTTTTTTCACTTCTTACTGTCCGTATACTATATAATTGGACAGTATTTTTTCCGACAAGTACTACTATGTTGTAACCTTTACTTCAGAACGAAAATAAATCATTATTATCATATACATTTCTTTTGGTTACAGTTCAAGAAAAACTATTATTGAGATCTAAAAGAGGAAGCACATGAGGATGGCTGAAAGTATTATAATTTGCGTGATTTATATTATTTAGCGGCTAATGACTGTTTCTCATATATTCACCCGTCAATAAAACTATTCCAGCAGTTTATTGTAAAAATGTAGGCCTATTTTCAAATTTAAAGGTGAGCGATTACACTGCACACAAAAACCATCATGTAACGAAGAAAATAAGTACTGACCAACATGCTTTTGCTGTAGAAACGTTTTAAGAACAGTGATTCTTATGTAAAAACTCACAGATTTTTTACAACTCACTTTAACATTGGTCGGCACGGCACTGTTCAAGATCTAAAAACAATTAAAATCTGGGTAAGTTCATTTACAAATACGGCCTCTACCCAAAAGAAAACTGAGGGAAGGAATTCTACAAACTGTTCAAACACCGAACAATGTGGAAAGAGTGAGAGTTGCAGTTAGTCGCAGTCCAGAGCAGGCGGCCTGATAGCAAGCGTTGGCTAGGGTTTTCAAAAACAGATCCCCGCTGAGGATTTTGCACCACGACATTCATTTTGATCTTTACAAAATTCAAATTATGCAAGAACTTAAAGATCTGGACTATGGAAAAAGAGTTGTGTTGTATGATAAATAATTGACATTAAAAATGAGGACTAATGTTTCTAACCTGTTGATAATATCTCATGAAACACACTTTTACCCTTCTGATCACGTTAACAAACAAAAATGAGTTACTAGAGTGCTTATAACCTCAGAGAGATTTCAACCTAAGCTTTTACATAGCGTCAAAGTGCAGTATTGACCGACAGTGAGAATGTTTGTATTTTACTTATTTGAAGATAACGGGGGAAAAACGGTTACGCGGTATGTAGTAATGTTGAATAACTTTTTTATTCCAGTACTAGATGAGCTGGATATTGATATTGATGCTTTGTACTTTTAACAAGATGGGGTCACTGCACATATTACAGACCTACCCATGACCGCTCTCAGAATCGTTTAATCTCACGATTTGATGACATACACTGGACAGTTTTCAATTTCATAAAAAAATTGTGAAATACAGATTGTCTTGAAATTCTTCCTTTAGATAATCTCTTAGATTAATCGTTTAATCTCACGATTTTATGACATACGAGTACACTGGACAGTTTTCAATTTCATTAAAAACTTGTGATATACAGATTGTTTTGAAATTCTTCCTCTAGATAATTTCTTAGATTAAAATATACTGGAAATATTACATTATCTATGATACAACCTTCCTTAGTTTTTCCTCTTTGTATACTTGTCCTTGAAAATACATAGCTCAAAAATATTCGTTGTGATGTAATTTGGCAAGAATATTTTATCGTAACAAATTATTGCTTAGGCGATAGTTATAAAATTGAGTTAGCATGTAACCATATGCTATGTAACATGTCATACATGTCTTTGTCTTCATTAATTAATCGTAAGGTACCCGATTAGAAACCGATTATAACAATTATACTAATAAACACTTTGGATACTGTTATTATGTTTTTAGTGTTTCTATTTTGAAAAACATAATTATCTGGTACATAGCCTATGATATATTCACCTTCTTGTGTGTTCTTGTGCTTATCGATTTAGAATTCTTAGTTGTGGGATCTACACAATAAAATATATTTTGACCGTTTTCAAATACATAAATTAATATTATAAACGTAATAAAAGTATTTTCTATGAATCCGTAAATTAAGGAAGTGTGTGTGTATGTGTATATATATATATATATATATATATATATATATATATATATATATACGATATATATGTATATATCTATTGTGTATGTTGCTTTTGTAGTCAAAGAATAGAATTATAGAATTGAAGAAAAAAACACATCGCACACAATTGTGTCGAACGCAAATAAGATAGTTTTCTAGGACATGGGACAAATTACTCTGCGATTTTTTTAAAACTATTCTAAATATATTCGTAAATAATTCGTGTAGTTGAAATTTAATAAGAATTTTTAGTCTTTAAAGAAAAACGTTTAGTGTGAGATTTAGAGTTTTGTGGACGTTTTTCGAAACCATGGGGAATTGCTCCTTATAAAGTATTGTTAATTTAAATTTGAGTCTTTGTAAATTAATATTCTAAATATAATCTTTAGTGTTTAATTCATTCCCTGCGTCTTATACTTATTAACCTTGACTGCTTTTACTCTGACTCTACGTCGTAATGCGCCTGCCGCAAACAAAATGTTAGGAATCCTTGCATAGAGATATACATCAAAATTTAGTTTATTATTCTACTAAAAATAACCTTTTTTATTTATAAAATCATATTTGAGACCCATTATTTATGAAAGTATTTAAAAAGGGAACTAACATTTTCCATGCAAAAGTAGCTGTATTTTAATATGTTTTGAAGAGAGAATGCCTTCTGGAAAATATTTTATTTTATTGCGGCAATAATTATTTAATTTATATCCATCTAAATCTTTTTAATATCTTTTTAGTTTATTTCAATATTTCTTAATAATTTGGCTATCACAATAATATTATCATAAAAAAAAATGCATTTTGTACTTATGGAGACATTTTGTTATGAATTATCACTCTCATCTAAGAGTAGCTGTAAATTTTGTTTAAAGTAACGGAATCTAGTATTTTATATTATTCCATAATTACTATAACTGGAGTTGTTCCTACGGGTCTTACTAAGGGTAGAACTCTTTAACAAATTAACAATATTAATGCCGATATCTCGATATCTAAATCATTTCCAAATCAACAATTAGACAATGTTGTAACCATAGAAATAATTTAGTCAAAATCATTCAAATTTGTAAGTAACATAAGAAGCACGTCTAGTTAAATTTGTTAGTAATAGAAAAAAATCTGAGGTGCAACATATGGATAACAGAGACTGAGATAACATCATAAATTCAAAAAGCCGTAATAAAGGCAGTTTATTAAAATTTGCTACTGCTACAAACTGAAAATTAATATGAAGAGAAAAGAATGGAAATACAAAAAAAATGAATCAAAAGCCCCAGGGAGTGTTTTAAAACAGACAAACACAAACATCTATACCCATATCAGTTCAACAGAATATCAAAATTAATGCTAAATTCCTGCCTGACAGCCTCTGGACTACTGATTATTTGGAAGTTATAACACGGATACTGAATCCCCGTTGAAGACACACACCAGGTACCTAAATTCCAGTTTGCGGCCGCTGCACTATTGCTGAACTAATCTGAATCCACGTTGAAGACACACACCAGGTACCTAGATTCCAGTTTGGGGCCGCTGCACTATTGCTGAACTAATCTGAATCCCCGTTTAAGACACACACCAGGTACCTAAATTCCAGTTTGCGGTCGCTTCACTATTGCTGACCCAATTGAAGTATCTTTGAACACACACACACACCAGGTACCTAAATTCCAGTTTGCGGCCGCTGCAATATTGCTGACCCAATATGAATCCCCGTTGAAGGCACACACCAGGTACCTAAATTCCAGTTTGCGGCCGCTGCACTATTGCTGACCCAATTGAAGTATCTTTGAACACACACAAACCAGGTACCTAAATTCCAGTTTGCAGCCGCTGCACTTTTGCCGACCCAATTGAAGTCCCGTTGAAGACACACACCAGGTGCCTAAATTCTAGTTTGCGGCCGCTGCACTATTGCTGACCCAATCTGAATCCACGTTGAAGACACACACCAGGTACCTAAATTCCAGTTTGCGGCCGCTGCACTATTGCTGACCGAATCTGAATCCACGTTGAAGACACACATTGGTACCTAAATTCCAGTTTGCAGCCGCTGCACTATTGATGACCCACTCTGAAGTCCTATTGAAGACAAACACCAGGTACCTAAATTCCAGTTTGCAGCCGCTGCACTATTGATGACCCACTCTGAAGTCCTATTGAAGACAAACACCAGGTACCTAAATTCCAGTTTGCAGCCGCTGCACTATTGCTGACCCAATCTGAAGTCCTATTGAAGACACACACCAGGTACTTAAATTCCAGTTTGCAGCCGCTGCACTATTGATGACCCAATCTGAAGTCCTATTGAAGACACACATCTGGTACCTAAATTCCAGTTTGCGGCCGCTGTACTATTGCTGACCCAATCTGAAGTCCTATTGAAGACACACACCAGGTACTTAAATTCCAGTTCGCAGCCGCTGCACTATTGATGACCCAATCTGAAGTCCTATTGAAGACACACATCTGGTACCTAAATTCCAGTTTGCGGCCGCTGTACTATTGCTGACCCAATCTGAAGTCCTATTGAAGACACACATCTGGTACCTAAATTCCAGTTTGCGGCCGCTGTACTATTGCTGACCCAATCTGAAGTCCTATTGAAGACTCACATCTGGTACCTAAATTCCAGTTTGCGGCCGCTGTACTATTGCTGACTCAATCTGAAGTCCTATTGAAGACACACACCAGGTACTTAAATTCCAGTTTGCAGCCGCTGCACTATTGATGACCCAATCTGAAGTCCTATTGAAGACACACATCTAGTACCTAAATTCCAGTTTGCAGCCGCTGCACTATTGCCCGTCCTCTACACTTTACACTTGAACACAAGTCACTGGGGTTGCTGGTTAATGGATTCAAGTTTCCTGCATTCTGTCTCTAGCTCTTCATAATTGTAATTTTCACTATTTGCTATCATATAATGTAAAGTATAACAATAAAAATGTTCTCTTAAATTCCACTATTTACTTGTCTAGATTATATAAAATATCAATATAGTTTATGAATAACTATAACTTCTTCCTTTTATTATAAAATCACAGTAGGCTTATAATACGAATATATTTGATATTTATTAATTAATTAGTTTATTGAATAGGTCTTCGTGTTAGGCATAACTGAAAACTTTCAACTGGATGGTAAAAACCCTTACATAACTATTTAAAATCTACAGTGTTATTGTGACAAATAATCACATATCCTGTTTATCTTTAAACTTAGAACATGTAACTTCTTAGGGCAGTGATTGTCGCTAGCATACACCTGAGCTTAGAACAAATAGTTTTTCATCCATAAAATCCCAGTATAAATAAACCAATTCGGATACTAGTGTCATACGGTTGTCAAGAGACTTTACCATAAAACATCCCTTCAAGAGTTCTTGTTAATATTGATGGTAGTTACCATCAATGTTACCACCAAATAGGGAAAATTATTGAATTTGCATTCAAAAAAACGCAGAGATATTTGTGAGGCATCATTATTTGGATGAATTTTTATCATTATGAAATATTCCCACGGTTGAACCGGGCAAAATCTTAGCCCGCTTTCGCAACCAGGGACGTAATTTGGTAATACTGTAACTTTGTTTCAGCAAAATCAGAACAGCTACTACTAAATTGGCCATGTTTAAGAACTTCCTTTCCAGTCTGAGAACCAAGGGTCCACGAAAGGACCTTCGGCGTCCTTGACAGCGACCGCATCAATTTAGCGAATCAGAACTTTATTTCAGTTTGCAATCCCAGCCAATATACTTAACTTTTCCATGCATTTTTATTCCGTTTCGGAGTGCACCCTACGACCAGTAGACATAGAATCCAGATGTACGGCCACTAAAGGATGTAGTAACAGAATGGTTTAGCGAGGTAAAAATCCATTATAGCCGGAACTTTATTTATTTATTCTTCCAACGGAATTACACCAGTAGTACACGTAATAAGTTAAAAATAGTATAAACGATTAATAGCACTAATAATGTTTACATATATAATTAAATAACAAACAGTGTTAAAAATAAATGATCAACAAAATAGCGAATTAGTAATAAATATAAGTAAGTTAACAAATAATCAACAAAAAGGTAAAAAAACAAAGAAAATAATAAATAGTTAAATATAAAAACGAGCAACAGCAATAAATGTGTGGTGTATGATAAAATTAAGTAACAACTAAGTAATACAAAATTTGACAAATGCAAAAGTAATAATATATAACTAGCAACATGCAAGAAAAGGTAAATAATCAGGATTATGCGTAAACATAAATAATAATCAACAAAATCTTAAATAAATAAATAAACTTTCATTTACAGCCTATTGTATCATCACTACTGCATATTCTCTCATCAATCAAATAACTTCACCCACAGTTCTAATTGGCTTGTGGAATTACTGTCTGAATACAAGAAACGCGCTCCTGAAAAGCAGGGTGTCAACTTATACTAATAGTGCCTGAAATAAGAATATACGTTACTAATGCATCGCCTACCTGTGAATGCTGAGATGACTCATCATGACCTTCTTCATCGACCTCTTATAACTTTAAAGAAGAATTACTAGTCCTAGATATACACTTTGATCAGCTTTGCATCAACGTTAACCTGAATGATGAGCCTGAAGTTCTTCAGCAGCCGTTTGAAATTTTGCAATCACAGGTTGAGGTAACCTTACCAAATTCATTTTCTATAGAAGATCCTGCTACTTGGAATGTTAAGTTAAACTCAGTAGAGGACAATGATGAATACAAAACACAGTAGTGGACTTTTAGAAATCCCTGCGAACTCACTATGACAATAAACAAACATTGAATCGAAATTTCCTTAAAGGCACTTTTCATAATGAGGTTGTTTAAAGAGATTTGTTATTGTACCCAGTCAGGTGATAAGTTTTGTTGTATTGATTGCTATTTATTTCAACCAGGTGACGCAAAAAAAACATTTTTTACAGGTTTCAGTGACAGAAAGCACAGCTTCGAACTAACGGTACTCAAATTTCATTTACATTTTCATGATCGTAGGCATCAAATTCTTACGTAAATCACTAGACAAAAACAATTAATCAAGATTAATAAAATAACGTTTATGCAGTGTCAAGAAAAGGTAAACTTTTGGCGAACTATCTCTCAAGTATAGTTTCTCGTGTACAGGTTTTTAGTAGTTACAGGTTCACCAAGGAGACACAGAGGACTCCGTATCAACTTCAAATTGTTTATATATTTATATTTATTTTTTTACTAAATTGTTAAATGGGTCAGTTTTTTTATTGTTGGCTGAGCGTTAGCGAAGCCTATCACTTGTGGAGCTGAAAAGATTTTCTGTATGTCTGTCAGTCCGCATGAAATCTCGAAAACCTACTATGACCATGGACTTGAAGTTGTGCATGAATCTTAATTTCTACCCAAAATTCGATGATAGTGCGTTACTCCATGGAATTTCGCTGAGCGTAAGCGAATTATTTAACACTGGTCTTGTGGGCAACTATGATGGTAACGAGAGAATAGCTGAATAAATAAAAAAAAAACTCAATACACCGATAAGGGAATAAAACACGTGACAACACATTTAGCCTAACATACCTACACTTACATAATTTTATAGTGTTTAATTGTATTATTTAAACAATAAATTTATTGAAATGTTAATGTATCATGTGGTATAAGAGATGTCATGAAAGTTTTATATGTAGACTTTAAATTTTGCATGAAAGTTCGTTTCTACAAGAATGATTTCTATGGTGCGTCATTTTATATTTATGAAATGAGTTATAAATTGAAAGTTTTGCATGCCACTTCATCTAGCCGTTACGGCACGTAGAGTGGCGTACTTCTACCTTCTTGTACTTCAGACCGTAAGCCGCGTAACAGGCTTAGCTAAGTTTCGATGCTGTGGGAATTATTTCAACGACATTCTGTTTAGATATGGTTCATCCCATTGGTCTTCACCTGACTACTGCCATAAGTGACTAAAAGTTCCTTGTAATCATGCCAGACCTGATCAGGCGAGGAAAAACATCTTGCGTATATAGAAATGAAATTTCACCCAAGTTTAATCCCATATAGATTATTTCGTCCTCGATATACTCTCTTAGTAATAGGATTCACTGACGCTCAGCCAAATTCCATGAAGGCAAGTGAACTATCGTAGGTCCGCAAATAAAGTTTCTTTAAACTTTCAAGCCTATAGCTCAATTCAGTATCGAGTTATCCCCTTGAGTTCATTCTGTTTTTAAGATATCCTGCGAAAGATTAGGCTTCGCTAACGCTTAGCCATTCCCTATGCAGGCGGACGGACACCCACCATCACGGAATCTACGCTATGAGCAGGGTGACCAGACGGATATTCCTGAAAAGGATGACTTTTGGGTGTGAAAAAGTAGGGTATTAAAGCAAAAAGGAGGACAGTATTAAATAATCATATAAACTTTGCGAAAAAATTTATTATGCATTATTGAAAAAACGCACATTTTAAATTAGTACTATGTTTAAGCATAGTATAGTAAACATAAAAAGCTCAAATTGGATTAGTTTTGGAATATAAATCGAAAAATGAAAGATTATTAAATATTATATTACCATATGCTATGTAACATGTCATACATGTCTTTGTCTTCACTAATTAATCGTAAGGTACCCGATTAGAAACCGATTATAACAATTATACTAATAAACACTTTGGATACTGTTATTATGTTTTTAGTGTTTCTATTTTGAAAAACATAATTATCTGGTGCATAGCCTATGATATCTTTTCTTGTGTGTTCTTGTGCTTATCGATTTAGAATTCTTAGTTGTGGGATCTACACAATGAAATATATTTTGACCGTTTTCAAATACATAAATTAATATTATAAACGTAATAAAAGTATTTTCTATGAAACCGTAAATTAAGGAAGTGTGTGTGTATATGTATATACAGGGTGATTCATGAAGTTCTCCCCCCACTTCTACAGCACATTTTACTAGTAAAAATAATGAAAAAATGTTTTGTAAACATAGGTCCGAAAACGCTTCGTTAGCGAGTTACAGCTAGCGAAAGATTTCGCCTGAATTCCTGGGTAAAGAGTAAAATAAAGCCATACTGAACTTTTGGAAAGGTTAATTAAGTAAGAAATATCGTGGATTCTTATGTAATTTTACCTGATAAAGCTAATAAAATAGGTTTCAGAACTGTACATGTAGTAGTTTTTGAGGGATTTAGGGTTAAATGCAAAAAATTGGGGCACGAAACAATGTTTTTTTAAGTTTGATGTACAATAACTTTGTTAAATTGGTAATAAATACATAAAATCAACAAACATTAATTGTAGAGAATTTAATTCTGAGAAAATTGATATAATCAAAGTCTAAAATAAAACAGAAATAAGTACCAAAAAATCGATTTTATTCAGTATAATACATTACTAGTTTTAAGCAAAATTAATCAGGTTGGGTCAACCGTACGCACTTTTTTATAATAGATGTTCAAAAATGAGGCCATCATTTATATCATATCAATACATTTTGCAGCACGTTTGTGTATTGCTTTTTTTGCGTTTCTTAATTTTTCAGGACTTCCCTGTATCTGCACAGCCGAATCCATAATACGGGCAATTAATTCATCACAAGAATTCACTTTTGTCTTGTATACAATGTCTTTCATCCATCCCCAGATGCAATAATCCAATGGAGATAGATCTGGTGATCTTGGTGGCCAAGGGTGAGGCCCTCCACGACCAATCCAGTGTCCAGGAAATTGATGATTTAAGTAAGCAGAAACGGCACGTGAAAAGTGGGGAGGTGCTCCGTCATGCTGGAAGTACAAATTTTGTCTGAGATGTAAAGGAACATTCTCTAACAGCTGCGGCAACTCTTCTTGAAGGAAATGCAAATAGAACTCAGCATTTAGGCGTCCAGGTAATAATGAAAGGTCCAATCAGCCGATTGTGCAAAAGGCCACACCAGACATTGACGCTAAATCGGTGTTGAAAGTTCTGTTCCACTAACTCATGAGGATTTTCTTCTGCCCATGAGTGTTCATTGTGCAAGTTATTGACACCATCCCGAGTGAATTGTGCCTCATCCGTAAACAAAATACGTATTATTATTAATATTCAAAAAGTTGCAAAACTCCAAGCGAAGCGGACCATCCCCTAGATGTAGATGTTGAACCTTTTGTTTATGAAACGGATAAAATTTGTTTCGATTAAGTGACCTCCACACCGTTGACTGCGAAACTCCTATCCGCCTAGAAATACGTCGTGTACTTACACCTAGACTGCGATGAACAGCATTAATAACAATATCATCATCAAGTTGGACAGCTCGTTCATAATTGGTTCTAGTACTTGGTAGTGATCCTGTTTCCCGAAGAGTACGAAAAGTTCCTGAAATTGTTTTGGTATCTGGAATCCTCCTATTAGGGTAACGTAGTTCATATTCTTCTACAGCAGCTCTAGCATTACCATTACAGTAACCCAAAATAAAAACCATATCAGCGCATTCCTGTGATGTAAATAAGTAAGGCATTTTTTCGCTGAATAAACAATCGAATTATAACTCACAGAAAAATTGCATTTAATAACACGATTCACAGAACCCGATCTCCTGCTGTAGCTTGCAAAACACCACTAATACACAGTTCTAACGTAACAGTACAGAATACCATTGTTGATCAGCTGTTATTCGTGCGTTACCAACTTAGAAATTAATAAAACAAAAAACTGCATTTCGATGATTAGTAAACAATAATGGGAAAATGTTTGCTTCATTTATTTTCGAACATTTGAAGTAAATTTTTATAAAAAAAATACAACGTAATAAAACATGATGTTTTTATTTACAAACAAATTTATCATTTAATCTTGTTTTCTCAATTTATCTCATCATTAAGGAACAAACATTTTGTTTTTGTTTTATTTTAACTAAATACCGTACGGTATTTCTTTACAGCTAGTAATGTATTATACTGAATAAAATCGATTTTTTGGTACTTATTTCTGTTTTATTTTAGACTTTGATTATATCAATTTTCTCAGAATTAAATTCTCTACAATTAATGTTTGTTGATTTTATGTATTTATTACCAATTTAACAAAGTTATTGTACATCAAACTTAATAAAAAATTGTTTCGTGCCCCAATTTTTTGCATTTAACCCTGAATCCCTCAAAAACTACTACAGGTACAGTTCTGAAACCTATTTTATTAGCTTTATCAGGTAAAATTACATAAGAATCCACGATATTTCTTACTTAATTAACCTTTCCAAAAGTTCAGTATGGCTTTATTTTACTCTTTACCCAGGAATTCAGGCGAAATCTTTTGCTAGCTGTAACTCGCTAACGAAGCGTTTTCGGACCTATGTTTATATAACATTTTTTCATTATTTTTACTAGTACAATGTGCTGTAGAAGTGGGGGGAGAACCTCATGAATCGCCCTGTATATATATATATATATATATATATATATATATATATATATATATATATATATATATGTATACAATTTTCGAGGCTACTACGCTTAAGAATAGACCGCTAGCAGGGGGTGAGATGAGAATTAATACATTTTGTTGTTTTTCTCTCGTTTTTTGTCTTGTCTTTTAGTTAAGTAAACTTGTTTTATCTATCAATGACGTGATCTACACATATGTTTCCCATGAATATAGTATTTTTTGTTATTACTAAACACATACAATATTATATGAGTATTGTTAATGTTAGTATGTACTAATACAAGTTCAGGCCTAGTACACTAAATAGGTCCATTAAACAATAACTGTATTCTATTTCAAATACGCATGTCATTCATGAAGAATTTAAAACAGTCCGATCATTTAAAAAAGGTATAGGTGCATAATAAAATTTGTTTTAACTAAAACCAAAAAGTATTCACATAGCCCACACGTAGTTCAAAATAGCATGTTAACAACAATTATGCATGTACGAGTGTGAGGACTAATTTTAAAGCGATTACAATTCAATATGCAACATGCAAATTCACAATGACATAAAGCTGATGCATACAAAAAATAAAAAACTACAATCAATTCGTGATAATTAATACCTGTTATACTATTATTTCATTAACAATAACAGTCTATTTTTAAACATTATAAAGACAGATATAGACAGAAAGGTTAATTAATTAATACAAGCGTGATTACCACATAATAGGTTTTAAAATACCGGTTCAAACAATAGAAACAATGTTTCTTGGTTATCACGGGAATTATAACTTTGGAGGTTGGTACAGGGAAGGCGGGTTACCCCTCCAGCGGGTGTTTCCCCCACTCTCAAATCTGTGGCGCTATGAGCTGTGGCGCTGTGAGCACTCCGGCCAAATCTTTGGCGCTATAACCTGTGGCGCTATGAGCTGTGGCGCTGTGAGCATGGATCCGATTATTTATTCGGTTGTGTTGGCGCTGTGAGCACTCGACCAAATCTGTGGCGCTATGGCCCGGCCTCCACTTGCGATTTGTTGTCGCGCGATTGTTTTGTCGCAGTCGCAAAAACTTAATTGAGGTGCATCCACTTGCGACAGAATCGTTGTAGATTTTGATCATGGATGACATCGAAGCAAGTGTTGTGATCGCGCTTTTACTTCGTGCTAGACGTAAACGGCGAAAACATAATTACTGGGTTCACCCAATAACAAGTCAGCGATTACTAAAAGGGCAGTTTCACAAGTTATTTGAAGATTTGAGTGAACATCCTATAAAAATTCTTTCAGTATTACCGAATGACGAAAAATAGTTTTGATGAACTTTTGAGAATAATTGGTCCATCAATTACATATAAAAACACAAAATGGAGATTGTCTATACCACCAGAAGAACGTCTATCAGTGACTTTGAGGGTGAGTAATAATTACAGAAAATCAAATTATCTTATTTTGTTTATCTATTAAAAACTCTTTATTAAATCAAAACATTTTAAAAAACACAAGTACAAATTAATAAAAATCAAATGTTATAGGAATAACTAAGGGTTAGTAGTTTACCCATTAAAAGAGTTACGATAAATCAAAAAGATCACTTCCACTTGCAGAGGGTGATGACAAAACACTTCCTGCAAAATCGTTGTAAAAATTCTGCATTGGCCCAGTATTTTGTGGATACACAGGTTGGTTAGAATTATGTCCGTAAGCAGAATGGCTATGCTGTGGCTGTTGTGTATGTTGGGAAGAGCTGATGTAACCAGGGCGTGGATTAATGTTTCGAGCTTGCCTCATGACGTTTAAAATTTCTATCTTAGCATAATGCTTTTGCTCTTCATTTAATTTTCCTAACATTGGAACCAACATTAAAGCGAAGTGTTTATCTTCATTACCCTCGTCACTTTGTCTTGCTTTCAAAATGTTCAATAAAGATGTCTCATATGAGTTTGCATTTTGTTTCTTACTATTTTTACGCCTTTCACGCTCGGTCTGTGCATTAATGCCAAGTGAGCATCTTGCAGTAGAATTACCTTCTTGAATGTCATCAGATGTATCATGTGGTTGCTCTGGTTCATATCCATCCGTTTCATTGAGGGAGATATTACTAATAGTTTCTCTTCCTTTTACAAAGGGAACCAAAAACAGCAACGCATCAAAATGGATATACTTTCTTCTTTTTGTTGCTCCTTGGCCTGATGTGGTTTTTCGTTGTGCTGCAATTTCCCTCAAAAAGCAGTCCTTTAAATTCTTCCACTTTTTTTGAACGTCTGTACCTGGAATACAAATTTAGTATTAACCCCCCTAGAATAATTAAAAATTATATTTTATTGATTTCAAATGTAAAAACCTATGCCATAACTTCATCATAACACTTTTGATATAGTACCTCCTTATTTTCAGAATTTATTATTTTCAGGTACCTTGCCACTGGGAACAGCTTCATTTCGTTACACTTTGAATATTTATTGGGTGCCAGCACAATTGGTCACATCATTAAAGATACTTGCTCAAAATTGTGGACATGTTTACAACCAATACACATGCCTACCAAATCAGAGGAAGATTGGAAGGAGATAGCAAAACAATTTTACTTGCGAACGAACTTCCCAAATTGCATTGGTGCCATTGACGGCAAACATATAAGAATTCAGAAGCCAAATCACTCTGGATCTCTTTTTTACAATTATAAAAATTACTTTTCGATTGTGTTACTTGCTGTAGTAGACGCAGACTATTGTTTTACAGCAATCGATGTAGGATCTTACGGTAGTAACAGTGATTCAAATATTCTGAAAAACTCCGCACTAGGTGCAAAGTTGATTGATGGCAAACTGAACATCCCTCAAGCTCAAACTCTTCCTAATGACGAAAATGGAAAACCTATGCCATTTGTTATAGTTGGAGATGAAGCATTTGCTACATCAAGAAATATAGTGAGGCCTTATCCCAGGAAGAATTTATCCATGAAACAAAGAGTATACAACTACAGAATGTGCCGTGCTCGAAGAATGGTGGAATGCACGTTTGGTATTTTAGCCAACAAATGGCGAATTTTCCATCGGCCATTGAATGTCCAAACGAACTTAGCGGATGACATTATTAAATCATCCTGCGTTCTCAACAACTTTGTAAGAAGAAAAGATGGTATTCGAGTTGAAGATGAATGCTATGAGTGTCCGCTGGTATGTATACAACAAGTCGGTGTACGGGGTACCTCTTCAGGTATCGAAGCAAGAGACTACTTGGCAGATTACTTCATTTCACCTCAAGGCTCATTACCTTGGCAATACGACCATGTTTAAATCAATAAGAAGAAGTTGGCATAATAATACATGGAAGTGATTTACAGAAGAAACCTCTGTTTAAAAAATTGTTTAATACATGTTAAGAGTAACTAAAGTTTAATAATTTCATTATTAATCATTTATACAACCATATCTTGTTAGCCAAAACTACATTTTGGTTTAAATAAATTGCTAATAAAACTATGAACGATGTTTTATTTACAGAAAACCTATTAGGTAGACCCTATTAAAATGAAATATTGAAAAAATGTTTCTTGTGAAATAATAATAAAAAATAAACAAAACTGTTGGGAATAAATTAAAAAAGCATACAATATTTTAATAGACGATAATATAATAGATTTATAAGATAATACAATATCAAAGACGAAAATAAATTGATAATCGGGAACATATAGAACTGCAATGAATCCGATAAGATATAAATTATAAGTTAGTGTAGGCTACATTTTTTAGATATCCTGTAGGTGGTATTTTTAGCCAATTAATGCTATCATATTTAAAATCACTCACCTTTATGTTTCTTTTCTTTTGATGTAAGGTCATTCCAGTTTTCTATCACTTTACCACACACTTCAGTCCACAGTTTTTCTTTTATATTTCGGTCACTGTACTCTTTTAATTGTTTATTATAAAGAGCCGGTCTCTTTTCTACTTCACTAATTAGCAAATCAGTATCAATGACTGATAATACTAATTTACTAGTAGAGGTTTCACTGTCAGACATATTTATTTAGTTAACAAACAGCCACCGCTCGACAGTACTCAGTCAAAAATGCGACTAAATAATCGCCAGTGGATGCATGTCGATGCCTGTCCGTGTGACTCATTTTATTTCCGCGACAGTCGCGTCGCGGTCAAAATAGGTCCAGTTGCGTTTTTTAAATCGCAGTCGCATTTCTGTCGCATGTGGATGCGCCTGCATTTAAAACAATAGGTTCTATTTTTGCGACTAAACAATCGCGCGACAACAAATCGCAAGTGGAGGCCGGGCCTATGAGCTGTGGCGCTGTGAGCTGTGGCGCTGTGAGCATGGACCCGATTATTTATTCGGTTGTGTTGGCGCTGTGAGCACTCCGGCCAAATCTGTGGCGCTATGAGTTGTGGCGTAGTGAGCACATTCACGTTGTGGCGCTGTGAGCAAATTCACGTTGTGGCGCTGTGAGCTTAGGCACTATGAGCCGCCACCGATTTATGTGCTGAGGAAATTAAATCCAACATTTCAGTTCCCAGTAGTGGTGACCATGAAGACAAAAGTTCTGTATTGCAAGGTATCCGAGCCGTAAAAATCGACATTGAGGAAACATTTAACGCTATGACGTCACAAATCAGTGTTGTGCAAAATGAAATAAAGAGTATGCGGGATTGTGTAATTAATCTGAATGATGAACAAGAAAAATTACAGGAGCGCTGCAGCAGGCTGGAGCATGCTAATGACGTTTTGGCTGGTGAGGTGCGGGACTTGCAACAGCGACTGCACGATACCGAACAGCAATAAATTTGCGATTTGCTAGTGTGGAGATAATCGGGCAACCGAAAACTGACAATATTGCCGATGCGTTTGGACTTGAGTTCAGGATGGAGGAGGACATATCGATTTCTCGTGGGCTGCGTGCTTACTCCACAAGAAGGTATTGTGCAGTTCGCCTCCTGAGACATCAAGGAGGACTGGCTAAGGGCAGCCAGGACAAAAAAAGTTTAAACGCCGCGGACATCCACCTATCCCTCTACAAGGAGTAATGTTTACGTGAATGTAAACTGACACCTCATCATAAAGCATAGAAGGAACATCGGCTTAAGAGTGAGGGAAATATCGTCCTAGCGTCGTAAGCGTGCTGATGCTGCTCGCGTTACCACGATGGAGGATCTCGGACACGTTCGAGAACAAGATCACTTCCTGTTTCTTGAGCTAGAGTTAAATAAGTACGCTTTATATATGTAATTTTTATAAACTTGTTTTTTTTTTTGTTAGTATAATAAAAAAAGTAATTGTTATTTGATTCATTAACTTTATTTACATGTCATAAAGGTGTCAAAGTTTAATTTGATATATATATATATATATATATATATATATATATATATACAACTAATCACTGTGTTGAATAGAAGAAAACAAAAGAACAATTTTTTACTTCTATATTTCGGGGATTTAATACCCCCGTCTTCAGGAAGTTTTCAATAAAAATTAATACAAACTATAACACGTAAACAAGAATTAAGAAAACATAAATGTAAACACAGTGCATAACATTTGATAAAGACCAACTGACGTGAAATTTTTCTAGTATATTTGCTGTAGCGCTGTTACCTAGTACCCTAAATTAAATTAATTTTTAATTCAATTAATTATTATGAATCTTTTTCAAAACAATGCTATGTTTCTTTATCAATAATTTGTAAACTAGAGCAATGTTTTGTTCCCATGGGAAATAAAACTCAGTAGTTTCCTCAAGGAAGCGGGGAGAAGATAACACTAAAAGTAGCACAGAGACTCTATCAAAACCACGGACCAATCCTCGACTGTCAAACTCCATACATCACCATTCATGGGCATTTAACAAGCATTAGATATGCACTAACCAATAAGCTCCAAGTAGAGTAATGGAAGTGGGGAGGGTCCCAGGACAAGCTAAGAGCACAAACTTTTTATTATTATGTGTCGAGCTCCTGATGAGACAACACTATTTGAACAAGTAAGTGAGTCCTCCCAGATGTTAGACAAATAGCCGTCATTCACTTTTTTGCAAAGACCTCATGTGATATAGAGGACAAATTAAACTTCAAATTTTAACTTAACTCAATTTTTAGCTCAAGTCTCACTCGAAGACCCTACTTTTGAGAGTGCCTTTTTATTAAATATTTAGTTTTTGGGTTCAAAGGGTTTTCTCAAGTAGAGGAGTTGTTTGAGTATGTTTTAACTTTATAATTTTCGTTTTTTTTTTTTTTTTTTAATTTCTAAGCTTTATTTTTTTATTGCTTTTAATCGTTATTTTGCTATTCATTAAATACATTTTTGTGTGAATCAACATTTTTTTTAATACCATTACCCTACGTCCAGTTGTGCCGGGACATGGCACGACATAGTTATGGTGTCAGAAGTGGGATTCCTCTAAATAATAAGTGAATTCTTAAAAGCGCTCAGTTTTAAGTAGCGAGGAGATTGGAGCTAACATCCTTGTTTAGTGGTTTTCGAGAACAACCCTAAGTTATAGTTCTTTGTTTGTATAAACTTGTGGCCTTGTGCCCTCGCCTAAAGTAGTAGTAGCGATAAATAAGTCACAGAGAAAAATGTTTTACAGATACCTACGTAAAGAAATTAGAGCGATTTTGTGGATAGTTGTTAATGTAAGGTCTCACTTTGTCTGTCAGGAACACGTCTTGTCAGGGATAGCTGTGACATCACGTTGGAGAGTAACGAAACAAGTTCACAAGAATTTGCAGAATGAAAGTAGCTGAGATATTCTTAAATAAAAGTAATCCCAAAGTTTGTAATATTATCATTAGAAAGATGTATGTGACTTTAGCTTTTGGGGAAAGACTCTCGTAAAGTAATTTACCATTCTTTTTCCTAGAAACTGGGTTTAAAAGTAAGTAAGTTTCGAAGTGGGGATAGCTTAGAACTTTTTATGGACAAAATTTCTTTCGGTCAACCACCGGGTGTTCTTACAGCGAGTAGAGTAGAGATCAAACCCGAAATATTTACAAACATTGGAACGCGATCCGCGATAATAACAACGCAGATTTCAGAAATTAAACATGGCTTTAATCTATTTACATGTAAATTTGTGAGTCTACCATTTACTTGTATACCGATTTTATACACTAATTCGTTGATTTTGTCCACCACTATATGAGGTCCAGACCAGTAGCGTTTACATTTTGCCAGCGCTCCTTTCTTAATATCTGGGTGATAAACATAAACTGAACTTCCTACATCAAATTCTTTTACTTTCGTGCCCCGATCATAGTATTCCTTGTTCTTTAACCTTGCTTCTTCTGTCAATTTAGCGGCTAACTCGTTTGCCTCTTTAATGTTATCAGTTAATTCTTTTATTGGCGTTCCTGTGTCGCCAGAATAACTATAGTCATCATCTAGCGGAAATCGCATTTCCCTTCCGTGCGTAAGATAAAATGGCGATTGCTTTGTGACAGGCTGCTTAGCATTCCTGAGTGCCATCAGTACATATGGAATACTAGCTGTTACCCGCGGCTTCGCACGCAATCTTAGAACCAAAGTCCTTATATTACTTAGTACAAGCAATTATGATGTAATATGATGGGAGTCCTATATAAATTTTAAGACGTAAGTAGGCAAATATGCTGAAAGAAAATGTGTACCACAATCCGTTAACAAATATTTAGGTATCCCTAACCTAGTTACTATGCTGTGACGAATGCTCTAGCAATCGACTCAGCTGTTTGGTCGGGTATCGGTACTGCTTCAACCCATCTGGTCGCGTGGTCAATAAAAGATAACGATTTCCAATTTTCGAAACCACTAATAGCCCAACTATATCCATACTTACCATATCCATGGGTAATTTGACTGTATCAAAATCCCCCAGAGGTGCAGTGTACATTATTTTATTTTAAAAAATTTATATACGGGATACACCATTGTACAAACAAAAATGTTAAATGCATGCTAAGCTATGACTATCACAGTACAAGAAAGAAACTTATTATGTTTAATTTTACCAAAGAAGCCAAAAATTACTAATATCTTACCAGCTTATCTTTTACCAGTTTCCTTAAGTTACATGAATGGCACTTCGTGACATATTCAGTAACATCTTTATTTGTACAAGGTCAAAAGTACTGTGATTTTATTGTCCAATGTTTTCTTTATTCCCAAATGGCCACTGAATACACATGAATGGTGGATTTCTAATACTTTAATGATCATCCCTTGAGGAACCACTAATTTATTTCCATTGTCATCTTTCATGTACAATAAACCTTCTAAATCATAAATAAATTTTTGGTTTTCCCCTTTCTTAATTTGGTTATTTATTTCAATACAAAATTGATCAATACGCTGTGCTTGTAAAACAACATCACGAGACCAAATAGGTCTACAGATAGTTCTTATTCTGGACAACGCATCGGTTGCCTGATTTAGCTTACCTTTTCGATGCTCTACTGCTCTACTTCAAAATCAAACTCTGAAAGTTTGAGAGCCCGTCTAGTCAAACGACTGTTAGGGTCTTTGAGTGAAGAGATCCAATTAATCGCGGCACAATCCGTTCTAAGAGTAAAATGATTACCATAGAGATAATATCTCCATGCCTTAGTCAAAATTACGACAGCAAGCAGCTCTCTTTCAGTTACGGAATAATTCTGCTCAATTAGTCTTAGAGAAATAGGCTATAGGCCCCTCTCTCTCCTTCCTTGTGAGAGTATCCCTCATACAAAATACAGGCTTTGCATCACTTGTCACTATAAATGGCTTGTCAAATTGTGGGTACGCTAGCAACGGAGGGGTAGTAAGCGTTTTCCACAAGGCCTCAAAGGCCGTATCCTGCTCTACTCCCCATACAAATGGTCGGTTTTTACGAGTTAATAGTTAATGGTTATGCAATTTCTGAAAATCCTTCCACGAATCTCTTATAAAATGAACACAGACCAATGAATGAACGAACGTCCTTGACATTGCGCGGCACTGGATAGTTTACTACAACGCTTATCTTATAAGCTTCCGGGCTGATACCACAAGTACTAATGATCAGTGGCGTAGCTACCTTGGGTGGCACCCGGTTGCGGAAGTTAGTGGTGTCACCCTATCAAAATTAAATAGCAATAAATTTTATGTGATAAAGGTCATGGATAATTTATTATTTATAATATTGAAGAAGAAGCAAAACAATAATAACTAAGACAGAAAAGGAATTGTTATACAATTAAAATTTCTTCTTTCTACCTTTGGACACAGCTGCAAACTCAGTAATAACTTCGTCTAAATTTATATTTTGTATTGCCTCGTGTTCGATAGCTAATATACTAAGATTGCTAAGCCACAATATAAAATGATATTAAAATATCAAAGTAGATCAAATCTCCTGACTTATGTTTATACTAATATATATTATAATAATATTAGTTTATAAGGAAATACATAATCAGATAAAAATTCCGTTAAATTTATTATGACATATTAGCCCAAGTTGACTTTATGGTGCCAGTCCATACGTACACACGCAAAAATGACTGATATGGCATTAGCTATTTTTGCATAAACCCTAGAGGTTTCGTCTATAGAAGAACTATGAAAATTATTTTAATTATAAAATTACCAAGTTTTTAAAATATATGTTTTTCTTTTTATTATCTATCATTATAGAATAATACACGTTTAACAATTCACGCCAACCAAACACAACACCCTTCACGAAACAAATAATAAATGTTGTAACTGAAACGTCAGATCGCGAGTAAGGGACGGGGAATCCCCTAGGACAGCGTCAGGCTCTTTTGCGGGAATCCCCGAATTATACATAGAGCTGAGCTAGTGCTAGTGAAGAAATCCCCGAAAAGGAAATTTTTTATGCTAGCGATTTATGTATTGTTTCGTTTGTACATTGTTCTTAAAGTTGAGAGACCAGGTGGGTGTCACCCCAAAAAAGGTGACACCCGGTGCGGCCCCCGCCCCCCCCTTTGCTACGCCACTGATAATGACATGACCTAGGTAATGAACTTCTTTACTTGCAAACACACAATTTCCAGGCTGACAAACTAAATTAGCTTCTCTTAACCTTTGGAATACTCTCTTTAAAATTAGTGGCATGTTCCTGGATGGTTCTACCGTACACTAGAACTAGTATATAATCCAGATAAACCAAAGCACCTGATCCTTTTAAACCTGAAAGTAGGGACTTAGGTCCATGACTCTTTGAAAGGTAAGAGGTGCTGATCACAATCCAAACAGTAACCGTTTAAATTCATATAACCCTTCTTCAGTTACAAATATAGTTTTTGGCCTATCTTCCTTTGCGACTTTTATTTTCCCAATATCCGCTTTTAAGATCACATACGGAAAACCACTGACTTCCGCCTAAAGGCATCGAGCGTGGTTTGAATTTGGGGTAATGGATATGAATTTTTTCTGGTTACTGAATTTAAAGCACGAAAATCTACACATAAACGCTAAGATGGTTTACAGTCTGGCCCAGCATCTACAGGATGCTTTAAAACCAGGACTATTGGTGCACTCCACGCACTATCACTTAGTTCGATTATGTCTTTCTCTAACAAATCATGAACTTGATTCTTCACCTCTTGTTTATGCACTTGGGGTAATCGATAGGGACGTTTTATAATTGGAGCGGCATCTCCAGTATGAATATTATGCTAGATTTTACTTGTACAACCCAGCTTCTGCTTACCATCGTAAAGTGCGTCCTTGCACTCTAATAAAACGCACACCTATAACCTCTTTGTAGTGACCTTCCAAATGAGCAACTTTTCTTTCGATTAATTCGTTGACGTACTACTTCTTTTCTCAGGACGGCAACTTAAGTGTCGGACTGCGCCCCGGAGTCACCTTCGAACTCCAAAACACCTAGTTCCATCAGGCTCTGTCGGAGGTTCCGTTGGCCTTCGGTCCTGGAAGCTCCGTTGAGACTCTCAACTCATTCACACGAGGAATGTGAAGTTCCCGACTTCTACATGCCTCTTCTATCACACACACTTTCGTTCGTTTGTTTCTCATCATCAAAAACAGAGGTTGCTATGGCCACTCGCACCCCTTTCATTAAACTCAAAATCTCTTTGCTCAAATTTACCAGCTGCTATACAACACTATAGACCGTGGTAATACCCTTAACACCAGGTTTAAAACTTTACTAATCACGTGCGCTCCGTGCTTGCAAAAGTATCTAACTCGACTGGGTGAGCATAAATCACCGGCGGGCTGAGGCCTCGAGTGTTCGGGAATGCTTTCAGGATTGCCCTAAACCGAACCTCACTCGGGAGGTCAACAACTAAATTTTCTGGGAAAACAATTTGCTAAAGTACTTACTTATTCCCCAGGGTTCAGGTTAGCTACTCCATCCCCCCAGAAGAATGTTCCTCGACCTCCTCGCCCTCTGAGTCTACTACAAAACTAATATAATTTTTCCTCAAATTTATGATGGTTCCCAACAGTCTTAATATGTCTAGACCTAATATTCCACCCTATTGATATTTTATAATTTCGCTACTCTGAAAACTAATCTCTGGCATTTCCCTGCTACATTTTCTATCAATTTTTGAACACCTAAAATTTCTAATGAACTTCCCATCACGCCCATCACTGTAACTTTATTAAAATCAGGAAATAAAGGTTGACTACTGACGCCCTCTTCTAACACTGATAAAACAGCTTCAGTATCTACTAGTAAAGGTACTTTTCTGTTTTCTAGTATTCCCTCTACTATCAGATCCCATTAGTGGTGGTTATTATACTAGTACGACTAACTTTTTTACTCCAGTATCAGGCTCGATTGGAGGACGCTCTTTTAGGCTGCCGGGACCCTTCCTGTTTTCCGAACGCACATTTTGTTTTAAACATTTATTTGCATATTAACCTTTTTCATGACACTTGTAACATTCTACATTCGCGTTGGTAAGACCCCCGTTGTGAAACACAGTTCCTTGTACCCTCTGCCGTATCCGGAGTTGCCACTGTTGTGAACATTTCCCCTTGAACTCTACTATTAAAATTTGAATATCCGGCTCCCCGTCCTTGGTTCGCATTATACCCATGCTTCGGAGTTCTACACTCCCGTGCCATGTGACCAGTTCGGTTACAACTATAGCGAGTTACTAGAGTCGCAAATACGGGTTTAGGTTCTCGACCGGCCTGACTACGCTCATCTGCAGATCACATGGACAGCATACCGAACTGTCTCATCCCAGCTTTCGGGAAATTTATGTCGTGTTACCTGACTCGTCGTTCCATTAAGTCCGTGAAGGAAGGCGTGAAGCACCGCATCTCTGCCTCCTCATGCACTTCTTTCTTCAATCGGATCTAATCGGTGTGATATAGTGAGTACACCTAAACGTCTAAACACGGTCAGCAAAGGCTTCTACGCTTTCGCCTTTCTGTTGCAAAAGCATTGGATAGGTTAGAGAAATTGTATTGCTGTGTATGTTTCCCCGTCAACCGATCTATTACTGCTTTCTTAATGTCATCATATACTACTTCCTGACCGGCATGTTCTATGAGTGTGGATATAAATGTCGCGGCGGGCGCTTTACTTTTAATTGCAAAATTCGTACCATATCTTCCTTGGACCAACGCTCAGTTCCTGCGGCATTTTCAAAACAGACGGAAATAATCTTTTACAGATGGCTCTGAACCATCACCTCGGAACATCTCCACAAGATTCATTACCGAAAGATCGAGTAGTCAAGTTGATACGGCTGGCAAGGGCTGATCAATTTGTACTGCTGGGTTAGGATTTGGGGCTTGATTCCCTTCCGGATCCGGTTACACGCGCGCCGGGTGCAGGTGCTCGGTTATTATTCATGGTAAAAGATTTTCCACCTATCAATGTTATGTTATAAAATAGTACTTCCTCTAAGTAACACGCAGCTAAACGACGAAAATCTGTAAAGATAAGACCAGTATTAAGTAAACCTACTACAGTAAAAACAGTACCACAAATAAAAAAAATGGAGTTACTGCACCAGCCCATCAGATAAACACAATTTACTTTAAAATTTAATCCAAAAAATCAATTACCAGTTGTGTCACTTTAACTCTTACAAACGTTACTTTCGTTTGTGTAGTTTGAATGTCCGTTAATATGTTTTCTATAATCCTTTGAACCAGGAAAGTTTCACAGCAGTCTAATATTAAATCGAGGTTACTTACTGGAATATTATAAGTGGCACCCGCCTGGCTCATTACAAATAAAGAGGAACTATTCTAAGCGTTTATCATATTACCACGTCCTGATTAGATTACTACTGTGTACATGTCTAGAGTTTGGTTTTTTTTCTCTATCTTAAAAGTGTCATATATAGTGGCGATTGGTCCTGAAAATGTAACTTGTTTTGTCTTTAACACTGACTGATTCGTTTTAATCGGCAACTACTATAGAAGTAGATTGATTATTCTCGATTTGCTGTACGTGTTCGTAAATAGTAAAATTGCTGCTATGGTGTCCCATTATGTCAATGAAGATAGCCGAAATTGGGGTAGCTATATTCCATATGTGCTAATGGCACTCAGGAATGCTAAGCAGCCTGTCACAAAGCATTCACCATTTTATCTTATGCACGGAAGGGAAATGCGAACTTTCGCTAGATGATGACTATACTTATTCTGGCGACACAGGAACGCCAGTGGAAGAATTAGCTGGTAAAGTTAAAGAGGCAAACGAGTTAGCCGCTAAATTGACAGAAGAAGCAAGGTTAAAGAACAAGGAATACTATGATCGGGGCACGAAAGTAAAAGAATTTGATATAGGAAGTTCAGTTTATGTTTATCGCCCATATATTAAGAAATGAGCGCTGGAAAAATTTAAACGGTACTGGTCTGGACCTCATATAGTGGTAGACAAAATCAATGAATTAGTGTATAAAATCGATATAAAATGGTAGACTCACAAATTTACATGTAAAAAGATTAAATCCATGTTTAATTTCTGAAATCGAGCAAGGAAACATTGTTAATGCAAAAAGAACGATAAAAGAAACAGTTTATACAACAACGAAACACTAGAATGAGATGGAATCTTAATGGGAGAATTAAAAATGAGTTAATGGTTCTATTTTAGTAGATGATATTTTTGTTAAACATATAGTACACGAAATAGGACCCGAGGAATTTTAAATGGACGAAAGTGTAGCTTATGAAACTCCTGATGATCCAAGAGATATAGATTGGGAACCTGATAGGGGGGAAGTAATACAACCTCAGATAGCTCTTGGAGATGGACCAGCTTTTTTAAGAACTAGGTCCCCATCTAGAGAACCATAATTATGTAAAATATTTTAGACTAATACCATTGAAGTCCATTTCAAAAATCAATAAATAAAATAAACACAGCAAATAATGCCCTTTTATAACTAATGCAAATATGTAATACTATTTAGTGATAACAGAAAGGAAGAGTTTTTACCCTTCAGAATAAACATGTCATATGTGTGGTATCCGTCACCGGAATCGCTTTCAAAAGGATACGCGTGGATTTTCCACTTCTAGAGTTACCTTATCGATTACCACATGAAACCACTCGTAGTAAGTCAGGGGGGGATAACTGTATACGTATCGAAAGAAAACTTGACCCACATTTTTACTCGTTGAAAACAAGCACTAGAGTATATCGTAATATCACAAACCGCATTCAAAATACCATAACCTCAAGTACCGTTCTACCGCATAACACGTATCAATAAAAAGGATAGAGAAATGAAGAGAAATTTGAATAACATTTATACCAACGGTTGTAAAGTAATTTAATATAAGTTTATTGAATTACATAAAAGATTTTTCTCGATGCTCGATACTACCTGATGTACGTTTTGTAATTATGTAAAAAAATAAATGTTTACAAAATTCCAACAATGTGTTAATACAATATATATTGACTATGGTTAATATGTTTAGGTATCATAAAATAAATAGTAGCTGATTAGTATAAAATATGTATTAAGTAACTAACGTATGTATTGAAACAGAAAACCACTAACCCTGGAACAAAATTTAAAGAAAATTAAAAAGAAATTATGCTCATAAATTCAAACGGCTAACGTCTTGGGAGAGGTTTCACTGTTCACAGATCCTGGACGACACTGGCTCTAGCTGTAAAACTGTCATACCATGGAGTCTACATCTCTTTGGACAACATTCGAAAAAAACCGAGACGACAGACATCCTCGCCAAACTGCAACCAACTCAATCCTGGTGACGGACTTGCTCTGTACTTTTAAACCTGTATCCTAGCTGAAAAGAAGACGATACCTTGAAACTCAACAATCCATAGTATCGTGAACTACAGTCAAAAAAATACTACGTTTACACCGACCAAATTAAACCATCACCAAAGTAATGATCTTTCCCACACCATCCGTCGTCAAAGTTGGAACTCCGGAGATTGTAAAGAGTAGCGCTAATAGCTTCAATACTACACTCAAGCGTCTACACCCGTTGCAAGACGATGCAGAATACTACACCATTTCTGGAATTGTAATGCTGACACTGCTGATGTCCTTATTCCTCTCAGTAATTGCGATCAGAGCCTTCTACTACTACAAACACACTGACAGCGAAGATCTGCAATATCCGTCATCCGAATATGTACGACATCGAGCTGAAAACCTCCTATTAAATCGTCTGAGTCACACCGGGATCGTCACACGCATACCACCACCATTATCTTCTTCAAGACGCCGACTCGAAGTCTACGCCAACAAGAAATATCATAGTCTACAATTTGTCAACAACCAGGCGTGCCAGTGAAGTAAACCAATGAAAAGAAAAAAATGTGCAAAAGTGAATGTGTAAATTCTATATATATATATATATATATATATATATATATATATATATATATATATATATATATATAAATGAATGTTTGTGTGTTTGTCCTTTATGGAATCGTGAACTATTTGAACGATCATTATGAAAATTTGTATGTATATGTATTTTTCCACGGAGAAGGTTTATATGCTATGCCCATTGATGTAGCTTCGCCACCAAGTGACGCTGCAAAAGATAATAGTCTTTAAAGCACCTGCACATTATTAACTGCAATTACCTGACAGTTATGTATATTAAATAACCAAATACTATTTGAAGGCGCTAAGTTATGATGGGGAATTTCTCTTTAAGATCAATTTCTCGTTGAACTTAAAGCTTGAGTGTTAGACTACTTTATAATAAAGTAAAGATACGTGTACAATAGCTATAAATATACAGACTTTCTTGGTCGTGGCATCAAGGCAAACTCTACATCGGGCGTTGGAAATCTAATTGACTCGTACAAGAAGTGCACATACACGGGCAAAGCTTACGTAGAGCGTGCGAAGCCGCGGGAATCAGCTAGTAGTGTGTATAAATTATTAACAAATAATTTATCTCCATCTAATACCTTCATCACAAAAGTCATGAATCTACATGTAGCTATAATTATGCTTTTATATATCCTCTCTCCCATTATATCATTGATTCTTCGAATGGGTTTCGAAGGTGGCTCTTTTTTACTGTGTGCCTTTGATCCACACAGTTCCCGAATAAGCAACTTTAAAAACTATATTTTGTAGTGAAAAACGTTAATATAAAGTCAACAAATAATAATGGAGAATATTCATAGCATAATTTAGTCGTTAAATACTACTTACATTTCTTATTTTGTGGGGAGGGGCTAGCAAGTTCAAAAGCTACGCAACAAAATAGTAGGCCTATTCAATGAATATAAAAAAGAAGAAAACTAGTTGAAACCCAATTGTATAACGTGTAGTATTAAGTTTTTATTTTTTGAAAACTTTTATTGTAACATTTTTAAGATATTCCAACTTACTTCTTTATTTCACGACCATATCTAGTCATGTAAATAAACATAGATCCATTATACCTTAATGGGGAGTATTTAGCATGTTTCAATAGATAGCAAACCGTATTATAGTAGCCTAATGTATTAACCAATCGCTTGAATGTTGACTGTACAAATCTCGCATTATACTAAATGTTTTATGTCTCTTGTTTTTGTAACTTCTAGAGAAAAGAGTTGTATAGTTAAGTGAGTATCTGAATATATTCTTTAAACTAATATTAAGATTAATTATATGAAAAGAAAAACCTTTGAAATCAGAAAGAAAAGAAAAGAAATTAAATCGTTGAGAAAACCTTTCTTCAAAGGTTTTTCTCAAGTAGAGGAGTTGTTTGAGTATGTCAAACTTTATAATTTTAATTTTTTTAATTTTTAAGGTTTATTTTTATTGCTTGTAATCGTTATTTTGCCACTCATGACGTTTTAAATAAATTTTTGTGTGAATTAAAAGTTTTTTTAATACTATTATCCTACGTCCAGTTGTGCCGGAGTACGGCACGACATTATAGTTGTTTTAATTTACTCCGATATTAGTATTTTCTTTTGCTCCAAAGCTGCTTTTCCTCTCTCTCGATTAAAATAATACATACACATACAATTCTGAGAAGCCTACTTTTGTCGAAAGACAACTTAGATAGGTTTAATAACAGTCCTTAAATGTATAGTAAAAGTTAGGCTTCATTGTATCTTTTATCTGCACCACTAGCAGTTACCCGTTTCTTTGCACGCATTTAGAAGGTTTATAAGAACTGCTTGTTCGAGTAAATTATATTTCCGACGCCAATGTTGAGTTTGCCTTGTTGCTTAGATTTAGAAAAATATGTCAAAAGTTTATAATTATGGCCATTATAATTTACTTCGTTCTCAATGTTATTACTCCATAGTAGATTTGTTTTGTTTTCTGATGAAGAAAATATATAACACAGATCAGAGAAGCCTACTTCTGTCAAAAGAGAATTAAGATGGGTTTTGTATCAGTCTTTGAATTTTGTTTGTAAGTTTTTTAATATTTGAGAATATTTAGAGCTTTAATTAAAAGTTTTTGTTCAAAAGAACTTTCATCTAATATAATTTTTCCAACTGCTTCAAGGGTAGTCTCGGAGTCAAATTCTGATTGTATTATGTTTTAGGACATTTTATAAGGTAAATTAGTATTTGCCTAATCGCCGAAATTCTAAATTCTCTATTCGTAATAAAAAAGACGTTACTCTTTAGACAATTTACTCACTATAAAATATAGAATCATAGAAAATAATAAGCATTGTTTACACGGAAACAGTTGATTACATTTGACATGCTCATTTAATTATTATTACACAACTTTAGAAAACCAAGATGGCATTTTTCACTACTTTACTGTCAGTGAGGCGTAGCCCGGAGGGATTTTCGAAATAAGAATAGGCATGTATTGTGTTGTATATATGTGTTTTGAGGTTGAGTGGTAGAGAGGGCTAAATAGCCCTAACTCCGCCTCTTAAATAAAGGCATATTTCATTTTCATATATTCATCCTATGAACGGTAAGAATGTGCGTGTGAAATTTTAGTATAAATGGTTTTGAGTAGTTTAAGCATGAAAACAAAACAAACAAACAAACACACTTCCGCATTTATAATATTATTAGGATATTGTTAAACATTAAGATTGCATAATGAATATGTTTAAAGATGTGTTTGTAAATATGTAGTGGTGCAGTATTCGTACTGTAAAAAAATAAACATGAAACATAAAAAACAAACATAATCTGTAATGATACACACGCCTTCAATTTAGAGAATTGAAACTAAAGAAAACAGTCATAAAATATTGGTACCTTAATAAAATATAGATATTCTAATATAAAATGTATAAACATAATGGCAAAAACACATACATTAAAAAATACTTTGAACATTTAATTGGAAAATACTTTGCCAAGTACCTACTACTTTTACTATGCGAGTTGAAAATTCATGGTGTGGATAAAAATAGCTTTACAGAATCTTGCTTGGAAAATAGCGCATAAATATTTACTATTTCAGTTATTTATAGTTTATTGTATTACTTTGGTTCGAAAATGTTCAATTAAGAATTGTTTGGTGAACATTTTCTGCACTAACTTTTACTTTGCAAAGACAAAATTTAATCACAGTTTTTTAATTAATAAAATACCCACAAAAACTCCTTTTATAACTGTATACAAAAGTGCACGTTCTGTTATTTATTATAAAATAGATTTCAAATGATTTCATTGTTATGAAATGTATCCTAGAGTATTCACTGTGATAATTATATCAAGTACGATAGAATTTAAAATTTCCCAGATTCAGCGATAAACGTCTAACAATACTTTACATAATTCTGAACCACAAGATAAGAGGTTAATGTCTGAGATCACAGGACTAATAACACAACATCCAATTAAAAACTTTGTTTTTGTTTGTAATCACGGTTAATAATTTCGTAACAAACGCCTTTCTCCAAATAGAGTATTAGATGAATATAGTATTCTTAATAATTATACAGCAATAAAATATTAACTTTTTATACAAAGTTATAGGCTCCGAATATTTAATAAACAGTTATTAATTTAAGGAACATTAACACCCGTAATTGACGAGAATTCTTATATGATTTAAAGTAATAAATAAAATTGAAAATGCGGTCATTCATATTTATGTTAATTGTGTTCTTATTGCAACAAAAGAAACCCTTTGTGCAGTGAGACTTCGTTTAAAGTATGTTAAACTAACTTATAACGATATGAGAAAGTTGTATGTCAATTTCTACGTGTTTTAATAAATCAACAGTTATCTTTAATGTAAGTTCTCCTAAATCAATTAGATTTCATCACCTCAATAGTCTTTTTGTCTCAAAATAGTCCTACAGTCCGATGCGACATCTGTCTATTTGGTTAATCACTAGTTCCTACTCAAACTGTACACCTCAGAATTAAAAATTGTTTAAAAACATTTTGTTAAAAATGTTATCTACAATCTTTTCACCACCCAAAATGACTTCTCCAACAAATAAAAGCATTCTTAATAAACTGTATTCATCTAAAATACAATGTAGTGTAATGTATAACAACCAAATCTTATAAAATAGGTCAATTTTAAGTTCACTGTAGTATTTCTAAAACGTTATGTTAATTGAGAGGGGAAAATAAAAGTGTTACTTGATATTTACTTCCTACAATTACATTATATTTGTCATGCTTAAAATCATGGTATCTCATTCTGAGAAATTAATGGAGATTCTCAAGTATTAAATAAAATATAATTACTATATGTTTATAATTTATAAATAAAATGCGGTGATGTGGGCTTTCTCAAACACACGGGGAAACTAAATATCAATAAAAACTTATAATTCTGTTTTTGTAACGGAATAAACATATGTACATTTTCTAGTTAAACATTCACTCATTTTAACTTAATATAGCCTACGTCTGAAAAAACGTATTTGAAAATTAAATTATACGCGTACTGTTATAGATATATTTAACAGTAAAAAAACAGTATAGTAACAACTTAAGAAATAACTAAACGAGTCCACATACCTTTTAATCATGGAAGAATCATGTTTCTGAGTCTTCTGAATCCTGTAGACCTAGGACAACTTCGTACATCGGCAGAGTCACGACCACAACTGATTTCTGATTTTGCTGTGACTACCCCTTTTATACCAATAGCCTTCCATGAATATTAGATGTAAAATTTTCAAGGGATGCACATTTCCGGGAAGTGACATTCCTCACAGAATAAAACATTCTTTTTGGTTATCTCCGTGGGCCGTAATGGCTCTCGCCCCCAATAAAACACATCTGGTGTTTTAGCGAAAATGTTTGTTCAAGGCTTAGAATGGCCATCCTGAAAATTCCATCCAATTAAAGCTTCAGGTTGGAACAATACACTTATTTGAAATCGGGCAACCACTTCCGTCTTAAATGTGTCAACCCTCCTCTTTCTAAAAAGGTTTTATAACGGGTAATTCCGTTTGGCCTTTTAGTAAATACTTCCTTACACTGATTATTGAATCATAAATTACTTTGCACTGATTACAGAGCCTGGTATAAAGCCTATATATTTGTTTTACCAAAGTTTCCAGCGGAATCCATTAACCAAAATGCGAAAAAAAAACTATTGGAGTAATTTCTAAAAAACGTTTGTTCGGAAACTTTCGGCGTTTTTATGTAATTTTACGGTACCCTTTTTGTGTTTTTATAGTTCACATATAATTGCAAAACAATCGCTGAAAATTAACACCAACAACAAAAAATGCTTGAGAAATGCTAAAAAATTACTCCTCTAGCGTTTGGTGTATTTTGGAGAATGATTGCCGCCAGCTTCACATGTCACAACATTTGGAGAGTTTTAACACAAAATAAACTAATTACCGTGTGTGTAGGCTATATAAATGATAATCTCCATCATAGTCATGCACGTAAAACAAAGCAATGAGTTATTAAAGTTGGTTATGTTTTTATGAGAATGTAAAAAAGTAACTATAATTTACCTGAGTTTTTAGTAGGATGAAGACCTGCTTCATGCTTCTTTTCGTGTAACCAGCCTCTGGCTTACAACCCCGTCTCATTACGAGGCCGATTTGCCCTCTATGGTACAGTCAAATGACCTATATGATTGAAAAAATACTTATCACAATATTTAGAGAAAACCATTCAACATTCCCAAGTCAGTTCCTAAGTAAACTATAACCAGCCTACCTACACCAATGTTCTTTGCCAGTGTTTGGTCTACACGCAAAGAAGTATGAAGCAGGTTTTCATCCTACTAAAAGCACAGGTAAATTATAGTTACTTAGGAACTGATTTAGGAATGTTGATGGTTCTCTCTAAATATTGTCATAAGTAATGATAATTAACCCGTTGGCATTAAATCGACTTACGAGTATGATTCTTGGTTCATGAGTATTACAGGTATGTATAAATATTTACAGAGAACTGTCAGCATTCCTAACCGCCGTACGCCTTGACGTTAGCGTTATTATTTGCCCAGACCGTGAAGTTAGCGTTCTTTTGTATGTCTTGCGTAAAAGTCGCAGCATTAAATTTGAAGGCGTTTCCAATCTAAAACGACAAAATTGTATAAAGGAATTATTCCAAACATTAGGTGTCGACCAACGAATTATGCTACTGGAACGCGCTCTTGGCCGTAGAACCGAGCCGAGGTTGCGTTCTGGGTCTGCAGACGCTGTAAGTGGGCAAGCATTACTCGCTCTGCGCATATGGCACGCATTATATAAATGATCAAACAACACTTTAAAACGTAGTATAATTCGTTGGTATCGACCATATTATGATAAAGAAGTATTTTCAATTAGTACAAAATAATAAACTCAATCTCTTATGACGTTATTATGTATCATGAACAATCCAATCGCAAGTGATAAGGGTAAATTAATAATACTTATTTTTATTATTATGTGATTAATCAATTAATACTTTATAACAGTTAAATGAATAACTTTAGATTAAGTAGCGCTCTCGCCCCTTGAAGTTTGCACTAAAGAACAGAACAACGATCACATCCAACAAAAAATTGTTGATTTTTGTGTTCAGTCTGTGGCAGTCAAAAATGGCGTTAGGTGGTCCTTTGGTTTTGTTTTTGTATTTATTTGAAATATTAGAGATTTACAATGGTCTAGAGAAGGGTTGTTTATTTCATTGACTCAAATAAGGTAATTATGATTGACACAGTAGATATTTCATCGTCCTTTACAATTTAAAAGCTACTGCAATGCTATTTATTTATTGACGACAAAATAAAGATGATTGAAATGAGTATCAAGAGTCTTGAAGTACTTGGTGCAAAACATGTGCTTGGATTTGTCCCAGGAGTGAGTTTCGACCATAAACGCACGTCTAACGTGCATTTATTTTAGACGATAGATCTCCAGACGGTCGACACTTAATGCTAAGGTTTTTTTTACGATACGACCAACAGAGTAAACATTCGTGAAGTATTTCTATAAGAAAAACTGTGAAGATTTTGTAAAAGGAGTGATTTTTATACTTTGTTTTATATATCTTTTTTTATAATTTGAAGCGCCTTCAAATTAAGAATACCAACGCACGTAACACAAAGAGCCGATAACTAACTACACGGTGGTAGGGTACGATAAGCGGACCCGGTTTTTTATATCGAAATTGGCTAACGATATTACTTATTCATAACCATCGATATAATCAATCGATACTGATTAATTATTTTTAACGATTAATTAAATAATCTATATCAATAGCTGTAAACACTTTCAAATAGGTAATACTTTTAATGTAATATTTCAATTTTATATAAGTAAACATTTGATTATTAAAAATGACAGTCAATTTTAGAAAAACTACACGACATTGCTTTGGAAGATGGATAAGACATGTTTTTCATGACTTTCAACACGTTGGACTCGTGCAGAAAACCCCATTATGTGAAATGTGTGGGAAATACACAACTGTAAACTGTGAGAGGAGCAAATATGGTCGTCTTCAGTTTTCTTAATTTTGGTTATAATAATTTGTTTGATCACTTTAAATATTAGATTCATATTTTAATTTAAAACGTATGATTGTCATTGAGGAATATAGATACTTTATATCGATTGATAATCTAAGATTTAAGATGCGAATATTAGGTATCGATTATTATATTCTTCGATATAAAAAAACCGGGTCCGCTTATCGTACCCTACCCCTACACGGTGGTCATTCCTACACCGTTTTCACTACTCGGTAAAATCGGCCGTTAACAACCACTTAATAAGGGTATCGCAATTTATAAAAAAAATGTACTAGACAACAACTAGTAATGAAGGGAACGACCGTGTTCTATCATTACGGGTTGTCATAACAGCCCTTATTAATATTCCCATTAGGATGAATGGTGATGTGTGTGGAACCTTTACTCATTCTGTCATGATTTCACTTTTACTAACGTATCTTGAGTTACTCAGTTCCGAAGTTATGAAAATATATTAAGAACTTAGACTTAATTTTAGTAATTTGGTCGGAATCTATAAATACGTTACGAGGATATTGCGCTTCAAACATAGTTAATTCTATATTTAAACATACTGTTGTTACTTGTGTTTATGCTTCTATGCGCACGATACCTAATGTATTTGTGAACATATCATATGTGATATAACATTGTAAAATAGTGATGCAAATATTATATTTGATAGCCATATATTCTTGTTGTTATAATAAAAGTAAAACACGGTTTCTTGTTGTTATCATTTGTTGGTTACACTTCTCTGGAAAGCGGTGCCGGAATTTACAACAAAAGTAATAGTGAAGCTCTGAGAAGTAGAGAAAGGAGGAACCACCAGGAGGTTTTGTACCTCCTGGAGGAGTAGACAAAGGTCTATAAATAGCCAGTCCGTCCCAGCAAGGACAGAATAAGATAGAGTTCAGTGGATTCCGTTTAAAAACTAGATCGGGGAAGCATGGCGATGGCGGCCATCTTGGTTATATATAGTAGACATGCAAAATCACGTTAGTAGTTGGGTGTTTTAAATTTTTAGACCCTTAAAATATAAGATTAGAGGTAATAATTAGGCTATACATTAGGCTATATTTGTAAAGACACAATAGACATTTATTTTTAAAAAATGAGTCTTTTACGGTTTTTACCATGCTTTGCTACAGGAAAATAACATGCTATGAAGAACCTACAATGTGTTGTTTGTAAGGCAAATTTATTAATACAAATTAAACTGACATTGAAGGCAACTTTCCAAATAATTAAAACTTGCAATATAGTTTTTGTTTTACCATATCGCAGTTTCGTACAATACAGTACGCTTTGGGGACACAAATGCAGTGTTATATAAAAAGTCTGTCATCGCACACTTTTTTCAACGAAGAATTTGATTTTTTAATAGATATTTCAATTAGACATTCTGATGTTTTTGAAATTTACTGAAGAAAAATACATGATTCCTCTTGCATAACAAACTTTCTCGTAAAGATTTAATAAATCCTCCAGTTTAGCTATTTTATTCACAAGTCTCTTATTCTTTAGTTTTAGGTTTTTTACCCTTTTGAATTTGATATGCTCTATTTTAGCTTTGACGTTTTTACTTGAAGTTGATTACAGGTAAAGCAATAAGATTTGGTACATTATTACTGATCCTTTAAATCTCCTTTTTGAAGTAACTAACATTTTTGTCATGTCAGAGGGATGGCCGGCAAGGAAGGAATGGCCCAGAAGGGAATCTTAAATGAGAGTATAGGTTGAGTAGTACATAAATTAAAGGTCTTTATTAGTAGAGTGCAATGCCGCAAATCCGATTTTAAAAGGTTCACTTTTTAAATTACGCTGGTTTAAAGTATGAAACATTTAAAATGTAGGTCCTGTTTTAGATGGTTTAATATTCTTGTCTTGGCTCAAGTTGTGAGAGTTCAACTTAGTAACTGAATACTGGACGTAAGAAATAGTTTTAAGGTAGTTAGTAACTCTTCACATTCAATGGAAGATGGTCTACAAGGAATGCCGCAAAAAATTTAACATAATCGTAGCTCAAAAAGTACATCATTAAAAAGGGATTGGTCTAGCAGGGATAAATGATAAAGAGAAACAAATGGTATTGGTTATTATAGTAAAAAGGTTTCTTATTTTTTGGTTGGGCTTTACGTACATCTTAGATTACTCTTTAAAACGATGTCCATCTTATTAATAATATAGTAATAATATGTAGTGTTATATTCATTCTGTTATAATCAATTATGAATAGTTAATGAACATTTTTCAATGGGTTATTATTAATTTAGATTTTATTATTATACCAACATTATTAAAATGTAATATATTGATGAGTCAGCGCTCAGATAAGACGGATCGACAAGCGGATGGTGCTCCGGCCTAAATCTATACAGCGTTTTAAGTTCGCGTTGGAGCTCGCGTGTTTTTCATAATAAATCTGTGCTTCTGTTTTGTATTTTGTGGATTCTTTATTTTGGCAGTTTGGTCAATCTAAATTTTACTTATTTAAATTTTAAAATACCTTTTTTACATATTAAAAATGGCCAACTGTGTGCGAAACAACTCAAGCTTGTATGTAAATTGATTGTTCGAAAGAGTTTTCGGAACCTGCATGCGGATGAACAAGGCTGATCTTGACTGCATCACCGCCGATGGACTAACTTGGAGGTGTCAGCCGTGTAGTGAAACACGAAGAAAGAACTTGAGGTTTGACTCCGCCAGCTTAGGAAGGGAAACTTTCACTCGAAGATATAATGAAAAAATCGAGGAAATAGCTGAAGGCCAAAAAACCCAAGAAAAAGATTTTAACAAGTTCCTATGTATTCTTAACTGAAAAATTAAAGAAAATAAAAAAACTATGAAAGCAGTAAAATTTGTCTATGGAAAAATGCTTAAAAATAAATTGATGAATTGATGCAGGAAAACAAAAGTTTAAATAAGAAGGTCGCTGATCTTGAAACAGCGGATTGTCGATATCGAACAATATTCCAGGGCAAATGCCAAAGAAATACAGGGAATTCCGATGCAGCCAAACGAAGACGTCGTCAGCGTTGTGAAAGGAAGTAGGAAAAGCTCTGGACCCTAACTGTTACGGACTCCATGATTGACGCCTGTCATCGTCACAGCGGCTCCCCGCCTGGCATCATTGTCAAGTTTGTTAGGGGCATGGACAAGGAGGAGTTCATGAGGAAGCGTCGTGTCAAGCGAAACCTATCTACCAGACACATTAACAGTGGTCCTATCATGGACCAAATGGTGTACGTCAACGAGGCCCTGACACCAGCGAGGAGGCGGCTACTGTAGGCGCCGCGGCAGATCAAGAGGGAAACGAACTTCAAGTACCTCTGGGTGAGGGGCGGCAAAATCTTTTTAAGGAAAGACGACGGAACCAATGTAAAAGCAGGTGACTTGACAAGCTGACTTAAGTGAACTGTAATTTTATTTTCCTAAAAAACGAAAGAAGGATACTTATAATTTATATTTATCTTTGTATATGATTTTTGTTTATATATTTTTTATATTACTATATGTGGAAAAAATATTTTATTTTGGCTATATATTTATTTATATGGTATTGGCATAACACTTAA
>NW_025780157.1:0-24018 GCF_021130785.1 Homalodisca vitripennis | reverse complement strand
CATAACAAATATACATGAAATCCTGGGTTGCCCAGCGCACTTCGGTCCCTGGTCCAAGGAGAAGTGAGTAATGGGACAGATATGAGTCGGAGATTTTCTGTTGCCGACGTCGCCGAAGCCCTGAGCCGTGCGTGAATTCACCGGCTCGGTTTTTAAACGAGAATAACACCGGGCCCCGGGGAACTGGGGTAGGGCTGCCCTGCCAAGCTACGGCCTGGACCAGGTACCCTAGGGTCATTACCCGTTCCCGGTGTCCCCTCGGCCTGTCTCAACCTCTTACTTCACGATGTCGGGTGGTTTCGATATGATTGGAATGGCTACCCCTACAACACTTCTCAAGCACAAAAAAAATAAAATGAATAGAGTTGTAGAAATGAAGATGTCTACTATGGATCTCAGAAGAAAGGAAACGTGCTCTCTTCTTCAGAATCTGAAGAGAGAAACAACCAAACAAAGAAAAACATGCTAGATAAAGAAAAAATTAATGTATCAAAAATCTTTTCCACACCCCACTTTTTCTAGTTTTGTTAAGCACAAAGAGACGGAAACTCGCAGAACTTGGCAACAAAGGTAGAGCCCCTTCCTTGTTAACAAGGCTCTAGTCCGGAGTGGGCGGGCTCGCCGGTCTTCTGTTAGGAATGCTTCGATGAATGGGAGCATCTTTGGTAGATCTGGCCGCGAAACGCTCCACAAGGCTCAAAAATTTCCGTCTCTCCCAGTGAGATTGCCTTTTACGACAAGAGTAGAAGTCGGTTGTGTCCATCCTCATGAGACACTAAAAACTTCTGGCCAAACGGAATTGTATTCTGTCCGCGATTATGCTTATGCATGTCTCAATTAAAGAATTGAAAAAGAAGAACTGTAAAGATCTTGGTCTTGTGGGACTGATGTGGTGAGACATAAGTGAAGGGTTGAACACGGTGTATCCGACACCTACACCAGGTCCAACTATTTTGACTATTTTGCCCATTCTCTCAACCCACCAGCCACAATTAGAGCAGGATATCTTTCTCATACAAGTTCGTCCATACTTTTAGAAATCCTTAGAGGTGTTAGTAGATGGTCAACGTTTTGGGCATTCAAGGCCAAACTTGACAATAAACCCTGAAAATCATAGTAGGTTCTATTGTGGAAAAAGTGGTAACTAAACAGTGACAAGGACTGTGCCGGTGGCGAAGATACAGTGCGTCAACTGCAAGGCGCAAAGCATCCTTCAAGCTCTCTGCAGCTGTAAATAGCATATGACATAGAAGAAAAGGACAGTGCTAAACAATAGTCACATAGCGAGAAGACATAATCTTTCGGCGATGCTCGTAAAGAATATAGAAAACACGAGTCTCTGTGAGAGCAAATCCCCGAAGAAGGGACGTATCCTATTACTCAGGGGCTGCCTCTGTCCCTGTGCAACCGAACGACCGTGTATATTCCCTGCTCAGCTCTGAGAGGACAGGGCTATGCATTAGGTTAAGAGCGACTACCTAACCCAACAAGGTCTTTGCTGCTATTGGTACAACAACTTAGTGTCCCTAAGTCCTTCCCACAAATTAGTTGAGAGGCACTAGGATATATCAGAACCTTGCAACCTTCTAGTGCCTGTAAGACCGACTACACCTACTCAACTCAAAGGACAGGAAAACACAAGCGACAGCAACAGTCTACTGAAGGGCAGTTTGCTGCCTTGGTACAACACAACTTAGTGCCAAGCTCCTTATGCCCACATAGTGGAGGCACTGAATATTATCAGACCTTGCACCTTCTGTGCCTGTAAGACAGACTACTCCTACTCCAAGCTCAAAGGACGAAACACAAGCAAAGACCAAACAGTCCCCAGACTGAAGGGCAGAATCGCTGCTCAATTTTTAAAAACCTCCTAATGCTTGGAGGTTTACCAGCGTGACGGGAAAAAATTTTATCTCCGGAAGTACTACTGGCCAAAAAAAAACTTGTACTTTCTGGGTTGAACCCAAAAATTGCCATCTAAAAAAGTGGTCTCGAACACGGTCCCATAAGGGTGCCAACAGAACCCCTCCCTCACACCAGCCCTCTAAATTCCAGCCTAATGCAGAGGAGGATTTGTTTTGACTGGCGACCCTTGAAGGCCATCAATTCAGAATTAGAAAATAAACTACTGTAAATTTCCCAACACAAAAATCAAGGAATAACATAAAACTCAAAAAACAAAATAAATTGACTGTTTCCAAAACCTTAATTTATACTGACTATTATACAATGGAATATTACACGGGACTCGCGAAGCCATCATATGGGTAAAGACCTGAAACCTAATTTACATAGCATCCACAAATAAAACACAAATCTCATAAGTATTCAGGAGACCAAGCTTAGCCGTGCATGCCAATTTTCCTACAGGGGATGGGATATCTTCCGCCATGACAACCATAATGACGGACATGCATGTGGAGGTGTTATGGTTCTCGGAACAAATCCTTCTCTGAATACAGTGGAGGTACTTTTGAACACACCTCTACAAGTAATATGCATAAAGCTAGATATACCGTTTAAATTACACGTCTGTTGTGTTTATATTCCCCCCCTACTAGAATATCTTCTAAAAGAAGATCTATTGGACCTTATTAATCAATTGCCTTCATCCTTTCGTACTTGTGGGCGATATCAACGCCCACCATCGTTTTTTGGCTCTAGTACTTGCTCTCCAAAGGGGCAACATGGTTTCCAAGGTCCTTGATGATCTGAATCTTGTTTTATTGAACGACGGATCGCCAACTTATCTTTTGCCCGAGAACAGGTTTCTGGTCAGTATTAGACCTAACCGTGTGTACACCACAAATGGCTTACCGCTTCGATTGGTCAGTTTCCTCTGACCTTTACGGTAGCGAACATGCACCGGTCCATAACTAGAGTTCTAGATATTCCAGGTAATGTGCCCCAGAGGCCTAAATGGGTGCTTGATAAGGCAGATTGGGGCAAAATTAAACAAGTTTTACAGGCACCAGATGTTTCAACATCAGTGGGTATAGACTCCGCCGTTAACAATATAACTGTTGCCATTTCAAGTGCCGCTCTGGAAAGTATTCCAAAAACAACAGGAATCATCAAAAGAAGAAACGTACCTTGGTGGAACAGAAGAGTGTAGGATATCGCTTCGGGAGCGCAGGAAAGCCTTGCGGTTATTTAATAGATCTCCGACCGAGGAAAACCTTGCACGATTTCGTCTTGCCAGAGCTAAAGCTCGTCTCATATTTAAAAGATGTCGACGAAATTCGTGGAAGGAATTTACTTCTTCGATAAACCGCTACCACCCCTTTTATCTCTGGTGTGGAGGAGACTAAAGGCAGTTTGCGGAAAACAGCCACCTCTTCCTATTCTTGGCTTAAGGGTGAACGACATCATATTAACCGAGCCGAAAGATGTGGCAAACGCTCTTGCCTCGTCCATTTCTAACGTGTCGAAGACGACGTCCTACAGTCCTTTGTTCCAGCGAAATAAAGTACAACATGAAGCACAGCCCATAAATGACAATAATTATATAAATCCCTTAAATTTATTGTTTTCCCTTGACGAACTAGAATCCGCTATTTCTCCCATTATAAACTCAGCTCCCGGTGCTGACGACATTAACTACGCCATGTTTGAGAAACCTTCCTGTAGAAGTTAAAGCGTGCCTCTTGTCCCTTTTCAATAGAATTTTTCAAGAACGCAACTTTCCAAGATCATGGCGTAACTCTTACGTTGTACCATTATACAAACCTGGCCAAGACAAGTTCTCCCCCTACTAGCTAAAGGCCTATCTCGTCTTACCAGTTGTCTTTGTAAGATACTGGAGCGGGATGGTAAATCGTAGACTGGTATGGTTCCTAGAACACAATAATCTCCTGTCTCCACAGCAATGTGGTTTTCCGTCAAGGCCGTTCAACTCTAGACCACCTAGTATGTCTAGAGTCGTCAATCATGAATGCTTTCCTTGAACGGAGGCAACTAGTTGCTGTGTTTTTCGATATAACAAAAGCGTATGATACAGTTTGGCGTAGGGGAGTTATATAATACCCTTTCAAATTGGGGCGTCGGCGGTAAATATGTTATATTTTATTAAAGGTTTTATGGATGAACGTTCTTTTAATGTAAGACTGGGAACTCATTTGTCCGACACCAAAATTCTTGAGAACGGTATACCTCAAGGGAGTGTCCTTAGCTGTACTCTCTTTGCTGTGGCCATAAACAGCATCACTTCCTGCGTCAGAGCTCCTGTCAGATGCTCTCTATTCGTAGATGACTTTGCTGTGTTTGTCCCTGCCAGGAGGCTGGCTACTGCAGAGAGGTACCTTCAGCTCACCATCTCACCGTCTTGAAGATTGGAGCAACCAAACCGGGTTTTCTTTTTCTCCTTCAAAGACTAAATGTATAACTTTTTCTCGACTGAGGAGCGTCGCTGATTCCAACTCTTAGGATAAATAGAATAATAATCCCAGCGAGTCGCTGTGTGAAATTCCTGGGGTTGTGGTTTGATTACAGACTGACGTGGGTTTCCGCACATTAAAGAACTTAAGGCGAAATGTCTAAAGAGACTTAACGCGATGAGAGCTCTAAGCGGAAACGAAATGGGGTGCAGATAGAAAAAAATGCATGCTTCAGTTTTACAAGGCATATATTCGACCTTTGTATTGATTATGGATCACAGGTTTATTCTTCTGCCAAGCCAACAGCCCTTAAAATGTTGGACTCACTCAATCCATCATTCTGCTCTGAGATTGGGCTACTGGGGCTTTTCGTTCAAGCCCCGTTGTCAGTCTTTTAGCTGAGAGTGTGTGAGCCATCCCTATCTTTCAGACGTGTTTCAATTGGCTATGGAACTACTTTTTTAGTTTAAAAATCAAGGCCAGAAAATCCGGCCTTTGAGGTTGCCCTAGACACATCACTTGCTCCCTTGTACCACAATAAGCCTAATGCCCCCGCACCCTTTGGCATTAGAATCCTGTTACATCTCGCAACGATTGATGTTGAGTTATGTCACGAGATGGATAGACCACCATGGACAGTCAGAACTCCCAATGTAAAGCCCCCCACAGACTGACGAGCATGTTCGCGAGCATGCTGGCGTACATGCTCGCGAACATGCTCGGCGTTGCCCACACACGACCGGACATGCTCGCGAACATGCTCGCCGTCGCCGCTCAGTACTGTTTGCTTCTCTCTGACGGTGTGATAGTCAAGTTTTGCAGTGCGGGTGCGAAATGGATGCAAACGCTGTGGTGGCCCTTTGTGGGGGTTTCGTTTGTTTGGAGGAGAAAAAAACGCAAGGTACGTAAAATATGGTGCAAGATATTGGCTTAAAAATAGGAACCAGTTTTAGCCACATGTCACTGTTGCAAGAATTAGCATCAAATGAACCAAATGATTATAAAAATTACCTGAGGATGACTGAAGATTGTTTCGAAGACATTCTTAGACGTATTTCTCCAGATATTGTGAAACAGAATAGTATTTTGAGGGAGCCGATCAGCTGTAAAGAGCGCCTTGCAGCGACACTTCAGTTTTTAGCAAGTGGCAGAACCTATGAAAACCTAAAGTTTAGCTGCGCCCATTTCGCCTCAGTCGCTGGGAAAAAATCATACCAGAAACCTGCACTGCAATTTATAATGCTCTACGTGAGGAATACCTGCACGTAAGTTTAACATTTGTTTTTAAATCTTATACCGTATACGAATTGAAATGCAGCTAATAATACAAGGCCTAATAACTATCGAAGTGATCAGTTGAGTAAAACGGTGAAACGGGTTCAAGTAAAATGACTTAAAACAAAGTTTAATAAGCAAATTTATTGAAACAACTTAAAAAAAGAAATAGTATTACTCAATATGAACTATAACATTAAAATTAACGTTCAATAAGTAATTGGTTGTGAACTTTAGTTGAATTTTAAGAACTGTCCTAAATTTTCTATCTTCATCTACTTCAGTGGTAGTAGACCCCTTGGGCGGCAGTAGATTCATTGACAAACATTGCATTGTTTGCGGCCTGTTGTTGTTGTGGTTGTGGTGGTAAGTATCGCTGGGGAAAAGGGTAGTTCTGTTGCCCGTAATTGTATTCCTGGAATTGATAAGTGGTAGGTTGTACATTAGCGAATCCACGTGAACAATTTGGTCCGTAATTGTCAGGGTTCTGTATGTTGTTTAAGTGAATGACTGAGTTTTCATTTAAATGTCCTAATTTTACCATGAAAAAGTGCATCTGAAATAAGTTTTTGTGCAAATATCTTTTGGCGTCTATCCATGTCTTCCAGCTGGAAGGCGATACTGTTCCCAAATGCTTGATTTTCATTAACATGTTGATTCAAAGCGTTGGTTGCTACGTCCAAAAATGATTCTTTCTTTCGATCATACTCCGAGACATTTTTTCTTTTACGCTGGCGCCGTTGTACATTGCTCGCGGAGTCTGATGTTCTGAGCAGGTGTTTGTGAGAGCGAACTAGTAGGCGTAGCATGGGTGGATGAACCTCCGTCTGGACTGGCCAGGATACTGGGCGAGTTCTCGGCCTCCTGTGAAAGAACAATGGAAATAGTACACTTATAACGACACATCTTCAAAACATAGTAGTATATATTTTTTTCTTTTTCAGTTGCCTGAGAATGAAAGCGACTGGATGAATATTGCTACAGATTTTAAAAAATACTGGCAAGTAGAAAACTGCGTGGGGGCTCTTGATGGAAAGCATATTGCCATCCTTCAACCTCCTGGAAGTGGTTCGTATTTCTTCAATTACAAAGGTTTCTTCAGCGTTGTATTATTGGCTGTGGTAAACGCAAACTATGAATTTATGTACGTAAATTGTGGAGTGAATGGACGGGTGTCTGACGGGGGAGTTCTCTTTGAAACCGATTTTGGGCAACAGTTGGAAAACGGCCAGTTGAATTTGCCATCACCAACGACCTTTCCAAACAACAGAGATGTATGTTTACCTTTTGTTTTTTTGGGAGATGAAGCTTTCCCCTTAAAAGAAAACCTAATGAAGCCATACCCTAATAAGGGAATCACCCACGATGAAAGGATTTTCAACTATCGTATTTGCCGTGGAAGAAGAGTTGTTGAAAATGCCTTCGGCATTTTAGCAAATAGGTTCCAAGTATTGCAAACAACAATCAGGACGAGCTTGGAAACCACTGAAGTTATTATTTTAGCTTGCTGCGCACTCCACAATTATTTACGAAGGAAAAGCTCAACTTATTTGACGCCTAGTTCGGTAGACTGGGAAAACACGGAAACTGCAGTTCTCACTGAAGGCGAATGGAGGAAGAATGTTCGCCAACTTTTAGGCATGAAGCAACGCAATCGGTCCGGGAAAGAAACATCACTGGCTGAACCAATCCGAAAATACTACAGGGACTTCTACAACAACGAGGGACAAGTAGAGTTTCAAGAGCGCATGATAAATCGCCGCTAATGTTATACATTCTAAAATAAACAACAGATGGGCGTAATGTATATGTTGTAGCCAAGGGTAACCCAATGCATTACCTCTTTAATGGTCCACTGTAAATAATTGAAATGGAAAATAATGACGATGTGCTTTGCTTTTAATATGTGTTTAACTATAAATATATGCACATTTTACTACAGTTGGTTGTACTTTCTTGGTAAGTATATGTTTCAGTTTTTGTTTGTAAAATTATTTGAGTCAAATCTGACATTGTCAATAAAATAATAAAGTAGTTCAAATGTTACTTTAATGAATTTAATTGCCCTACACTACAACTTAAACTAAACTAAACTACAACTTACGTTTTTCGTCCGTCATCTCAGTGTTATCTTCTGAATCTTCGGGCGGGGCAACTATCTTTTGCAGCGAAGATAAACCTTTCCTCGCCGTTTCCACATATGTTGTAAACATAAGTAACTCGAAATACCACAATGATGGTTCATACACTTCGTCAAGTCCCTTCCCTGTGCTTTTCGAGGCATTTAATTTTTTTAGTTCTCGTCGAAACGACGCACGCAAAGAGTCAATTTTCGCTTTGACGAACTTCTCATCAGCTTTCACAAATACTTCCTTACATTTATCTATTAACACGTCAAAACTTTCCTTTCGTAAATGTTTGTTACAATAATTTGGACTTTTCATGTCCCACAAACACCGCTGTTCCCTATACAGTTCTATAAATTCAGTCCAAAATGGTTTGTTATCGCTGAACGACATATTGTCAACTAGACAAATAAAAAATCACCAATACTGTACTATAACCGCACAAGCTACACTTCGCCACCACTTCCTCAACAAGAACAATAGCCTACAGCACACTGACCTCTTTCTCCCGCCCTCCGACGCTCCGACTGACAAACATCAGTGTTGCCAACCGAAATAACAACAATTCCCACCAACAATTCCCACTGACCACATGACACCGAGACTTCCAGCTGAGGGTGACCGGCGAGCATGCTCGCGAACATGTTGGTCGTCACCACCACAGACGGCCGAGCATGTTGGGCTCGGCGCTCGGCCCGCCTGTTCCGACGAGCCGAGCGCCGAGCCCAACATGCTCGCCGGTTGGAATGCTCGTCGACCCCACACACGGGCGAGCATGTTCGCCGCCAACACCGTCACGAGCATGCTCGCGAACATGCTTGTCAGTCTGTGGGGGGCTTAAAGCCCCCCACACACCTTCGAACATTTCACCCAACCTGACCTGGCGTCGTACCCAACGCCCAACCTGTCAAGTTAGACGTTTACCCCCCACACTGTCGAACGTGCGATCGAGCAGGTTGGGTGTCTTGTCAGTTGTATTATGGATTTCGAGACAAGTGTAGCTGTTTGTGCTGGCGCTTTTTGTCTGAAACGACAAAAGAAGAAAAAAGATCGACGCTTGTGGTCTAAAAAATGGTTTTTGGACCGGAGTAAGTTTAGCCATATGTCGCTTTCTTGCTGAACTTGCCATTAGTGAGCCTCAAGACTTCAAAAATTATCTAAGGATGAGCGAGGAAAGCTTTGAATATCTATTCGGAAGACTGTGTGAGCACATAGAAAAAGAAGATAGCCTTTTGAGAACCTCAATTCCTGCAAAAGAACGTCTTGCAGCCACTCTCCCAGTTTCTAGCCAGTGGTAGGAGCTACGAGAATCTGAAGTTTAGTTGTGCAATATCTCCGCAAGCACTAGGAAAAATCATACCAGAAACTTGTGCAGCTATTTTTGATGTTCTAAAGGAAGATTTCTTAAAGGTAAGTACAAATATTTGTTAATTAGTTTTAAACTCACTCTTTTCTTCTTACATTATTATAATCCATAATTTACACAATTGTTTTTTGAGCGCAAATTTGGTTATTGTCGCGCGAGAATAAAGCAGGAGGGTACGAAAATGAGTATAACCATCTTCCGAGAGCGACAATAACCTATTTTGCTTCAAATTTTATCCTATTACGTTATTACTTATTTTTTAGGTCTAAAAAAACACACATAATTTCAGAAAAAAAATTTATTTTTCAAATCTATCTTTTATAAACTTTTCAAAAACATCAAATTTAAAGTCATCAAATAACAAAAAAAAAAAGCTGTAACAGAAGATGCTGTTGTCAATGTAATAGCCCTATTATAAAACAAAACGAACAAACAAAGATGAAAAAGCAAATTCAAATTCTCTCTTTATTGTGTTCACAATTTAAGCAAATTGTATACAATCGTCAATATACATGTATTAAAATGAATTAAACTAATTAAAATAAATCAATTCAAATGCAAGTCAATTCAGTCATTAAAAAGTTTTCAGGTATGCTGATTACAATTTAGAACAGAACTAAAGGACTAGCCAATTTATTTCAATTAACTTCAAATTTAATCCCAGCGGCTCATCATAAACTCTTCAACAGAGTAGAACACCCTCGACACCAATAAGGTTTCTCAATCGAGCTTTGAATTTTTTTAGGATCAATTTAAATTTTTTATCTCATCAGGGAGCTTATTTATGAACCTTACGCCAACCTCGGATGGTAGACGTTCGAACATGGCGGTTCTGTGCTGTTGAATACGGAAATTGTCCCGGCCTCTAGTCCCGTATTGGTGAACGTCCCTGCCTTGGACCAACTCACACTTGAATCGGCAGTACAGAGCAACCTCAAGGATATAGAGACAGGGCAAAGTCAGTAATTCAAGCTCCCTAAAGGAATTTTTACATGAATCTCTGAATTTCAATTTTGAAATTAGTCGGACCGCTATTCTTTTGAATTTCTAAATACTCTTTCAAAATTTGTATTTAGAACAGCTGCCCCACAGTCTTCAGCCCGTATGTTATATGAGGATATACAAGAGCCAAAATAGGCCGTTCTTAGTAAGTCCAAGGAGCAAAACTTGGAGAGATTTCGTAAAGCATAAATGCCCGAAGAAACCTTTGAACAGATGCTTTCTATGTGATCGTCCCATGTCAGGCCTCGATCAAGGCACATCCCTAGGAACTTGGTAGAATCATTTTCCTCTAGGAGTACATCATCCACCATCACAGCAACGCAATCCTCGGGCTCATATTGTCGAAGGCAAAAATTTAACACATTTGATTTGGAACTGTTCGCTCTCAGATTCAATGTTGAGAAATACTGAATACATGAATTCAGTTCTAAAAAAGTATTGATTTCTAATTGGTTTTTTTGTTTTAGCTTTGAAACAGAGCGTTGTATCGTCAGCGTATTGAACCATTTTACCTGTTAGGAGCGACGAATTCAACCCGTTGACGTACACAAGAAATAGTACTGGTCCAAGGACAGATCCTTGCGGGACAACCATAGGCCATTGTTTACCTCTTTTGACAGGGAATTCGCAATCTGCACACACTGGCTCCTATCTCTGAGATAAGACGAAAGCCCATTCGTGCGGCAGACCCCGAACACCACATGTCTTCAACTGGCACAACAATGTCTCATGATGTACACAGTCGAATGCTTTGGAAAGATCAAGGAATATGCTTAGCACATGTTCCCGTCTCCTCCAGTCCATCGACAACGGTTTCGATTAAATTTTGTGACGGCATCGATAGTGGATTTGTTTTTTCTGAAGCCGAATTGATGAGAACAAAGAACATCAAATCGCTCAAAGAACCCCTCTAATCTCGACAGAAAAAGCTTTTCAAAAATTTTGCTTATGACTGGAAGGATTGAAATAGGACGATAGTTGCTTGCAAGGCAAGGATCGTCTTTTTTGAAAATTGGCGTGACTTTCGCTGTTTTCAGGGTGGAAGGAAAAATGCCTTGAGCGAAAGACATGTTGATCAAATTTTTCAGTGGAGTCAAAATATGCTTAAAGCAGCGTTTGAGCAGCCACATAGACATGCCGTTAATGTCACATGAATGTTTTGGTTTGCATCTCTGTATCAGACGAGACACCTCCTCCTCACTCACTGGAGACAGTGCCATGGAAGAGACCGGTCCCACGAATGACACTTGGTTGGAGCATTTGAAAGATGGATCGGATAAACGCAACCGACGAAAAAAATAGCGTTGAATTCACCTGCTACTTTTAATGGATCTGTAATTAATTCATTCTGTATTAAGAGTTTTGGAATTTTATATTGTTTTTGATTCATTGGGCTGTGTCGTTATAATTTTTTATGATGCTCCAAGCAGTTTTGGAAAAATTTTCAGAATTTGATAGCTTCTTTTTCGATTTCACGTGCTTTTGCTGTTTTTATTTTCTTTTCGAATAATTGGTCTTGAAAATTTCTATAAAAAGCTTTGAATTGTTCGTTTTTTGTTTGCATGTAGATGGAATTGTAAAATTTCAAACGTTCACGTAATTTCAAAATATCTTGAGTCATCCACGAATTAGATTTTGTCTTTTTTCGCTCTCTAAAGTGTTTAAACGGGCAAGCTATGTTCAAAAGAAAAACAAAACGTTCGTGGAACGCGGAAAAAGCTTTATCGACATTTTCAATTTGATCTAAAAACGTCCATGACTCATTTTTTAAAAATGAATTCATAAGGGCGATTGTTTTCCGAACTCAAGTCCCCTTTTCATTTTGGCTGAATGAGTTATAATTTTGGGCCTGAAATTATTAATTATGGTCTCCTGAGCATAGTGGTCAGATATGGCTACATCCAGTACAGAGATTGTGGCGTTTGGAATGTTTGTGATGACGTTGTCGATGGCTGTGCTCGATGTGGTGGTCACTCGTGTTGGCGTGTTTACTGACCAGATTATAGCAAAAGAATTAAGAATATCACGTAGCCGCTGGGTTAAGGGGTTAGTGTGGTCCAAAACGTCGATATTGAAATCGCCAGTTATAATAAACTTGGACGACTTTTAAACTGAGAGGAATTTAGAAGAATTTCAAATTTTTCAAAAAAGGTGTTGCTGCATCCATTTGGAGAGCGATATAAACCAATTATGATAATTTTGTTTTCGGGATTTAGGTTGATTTTTACTCCAACCACTTCAAAATCTAAATCACAACTATGATCGATCCTGAAGGGAAGGAATTCCATACCAAGTTTTACGAAAATTGGCCACACCTCCCCCTTTAAAAAGTTCTCGATTAAAAGATGTTGCCAATTACATAGTTGTCAATCCTGAAATTTCCGACTGTTTCAGATCTGAAACTGTGCTCTGTAATTACAAAGACATCAGGACTCAACTCGCCTGCCATAAGTGACAACTCGTCAGCTTTATTGGTGGCACAACTGTGCATTTTGGTGTACCACTGATAAATTTTGGGTTGAATTTGGAATTTGGTTATATTTGGTTTTTGTTTTGATTTTGACACTTTAGTTCTGCGTCTACGAGCAACTTATTATACATTGTCCTCGCTGACACCGCGGGTAGATTCAAATACTGTTTGAGTTCATTCCGAACTTCTTGTTGAGCAGTTTTTTCTTGAATCGCTAGTGCTTGACCTGCGGTAGGTTTAGTTGCTGCCGTTTGACTTTGAGCAGGTTCTGGTAAAGAAAAATTCTTAGGACAACGTTACAGTTTGAGGTGAAATATCTACTTTTTGTTGCTGTACATGTTTTTTGCTGTACTTGTTGTTGTAGATGTTGTCGTTGTACCTGATGTTGAGTAGGGTTGATTTGGCTTTGCACATAATATGGGTCAAAACTGAATGTCTGATGTTGATAATTTTGATCTTGTAAGAAATATTCAGCGTCAGCCGGCCTATACGGATATGGATTGTTGTTTTGATTAGTGTCCATAAAATGGTTAAGTGATGGTATATTCCGTTGGGTTGGCTGTTGTTCTGTCAATATGGCCGCAGATGCTTTCAAACTGCCTAACTTACCGTGGAACAAAACATCAGATATAAGCTTTTCTGCAATTACTTGTTGTTGACGGTCCATATCTTCCAGTTGGAAGCCCACGTTGTTTCCAAAAGCCCGGAACTTATTCTGATTACATAGGACAGACGTAGCTGTATCCAAAAAAATCGTTCTTGTTTCTTTTCAAAATCAGATATCTTTTTTCGGTTTGTTCGAGTAGTTGATCCTGGGTTAGACCTACTTGATACTGATGGGCGACTTACTGGTGTACTTGATGGTGATGGGCGTATATCAGCGTGTATCCCTGTAGATGCGTCATCTTGAGCCTGTAAAAAAAAACACAAAAACTGGGTTTAAAACAGTTATATATAACAGCACGTCAATCAATATTACCTCAATATAACATTGTTAATTTTAATATATTATAAATTTTAACTTTTATGTTTACTTTTTGCAGTTTCCTTGCAATGAATCGGACTGGATGAACATAGCTGTGGACTTCAAAAAGTACTGGCAAGTTGAAAACTGTGTCGGCGCTATAGACGGAAAACACATAGCGATTCGTCAACCTCCGAAAAGTGGGTCATACTACTACAACTACAAAGGGTTCCACAGCATTGTTTTTTTTTGCTGTGGTCAATGCTAATTATGAATTCATCTATGTAAAATTGTGGTACTAATGGAAGAGTATCCGATGGTGGCGTACTTATGGAAAACTGATTTTGGAGAGTTGCTGGAAAATAAGGAATTGCACTTGCCGTCACCAACAAGCTTCGATGACAGGAGAGACGTTTGCCTCCCTTTTACATTCCTTGGAGATGAAGCTTTTCCCTCTGAAGGAAAATCTTATGAAGCCCTATCCAAACAAAGGAATCACCCACGACGAAAAGATTTTCAAACTATCGGATGTGCCGTGCTAGGAGAGTGGTGGAGAATGCGTTTGGCATCTTAGCGACTCGATTTAGAGTCCTTCTTTCGACAATGAATGTTAGTGTAGAGAGGGCAGAAATCATTGTTTTGGCGTGTTGTACTTTACATAATTTTCTACGCCAGAAAAGTCCAACCTACCTAACTCAAAGTAGTGTGGATTGGGGAGGACACTTCAGCAGGCCAGTTAAATGAGGGTGAGTGGAGGCAGAACACGCAAGAACTTCTTGGGTTTAAAAGAATGAGGCGGGATGGCAGAGAACAATCAATTGCCAATGCAGTTCGAGGTTGGTATAAAAGTTTCTATAACAACGAAGGAAGTGTTGATTTCCAAGAAAAAATGATTAATAAGCGTTGACAGTTCGGTATTGAGTGTAAACAAGTGCGATGATATAGTTAACAACAACAAAAAATTATAAAATATGTTGATTTTGCTATGTAGTTCCCTATCTTTTTCAATTTGATAACTAAATATTGGTGAACTTTGTACATTTTTTCTAATTCGTTTTAGATACCATAACTGTGTCTTATTTATATTTTAATTCGCTAACTTTGGAAAAAAGCAATGTTGTAGTTTATTTAATTATATTGAACTTAGAAAAAAAACTAAAGTGTATTTGTTTTCCCTTTAACGTATGCCTAAATATTACTGTATTTGCAATTATATATTGCAATTTTGATTAATATATTCATTCTTGAAATTTAACTTTTATTATGTAAACTTATTAGATAAAAAATTAACTTATATTACCCTTCAAACATGTGCCAAAAGAGCTTTTTGTCACCCACGATATTTTTTAATATTGAGGTATGTTACTCTGAAGACAGTTCTAATTAAAAAATAAATAGGAAGGTAGATAGAAGTAAAAACCAAAACAGATGAAATTCCTAGGAAATATACGCGTTTATTCATCACCATGAGCAATGCTCAAGGCTACACCTCTGTGGGGTTAAGTTAAATGACTGAATATCTATAAATGTTAGAAAACTTGCACAACATTAACACGCAAAGGATATGAGTTTTTATCCTAATTATTTATTATTATTTATTTTAAATCATAATTATTAAATAGTTTTTATCTTGGGGGCAAAAATTATAGTCTATTGCAACGTACTACGAAATTAAGGAATAAAGTTGAATTTTTCAAAACATCATTGACATAATGTTATACTGTTTATATATATATAATTAGTTTTGTGCTGTTTTTAACTTTAATATAATTTATCTTGTAATCTAACTTAACCGTACGAGGTGTTGTCCAAATAATGACCTAGCGCTCAATCCTAAGTAAAAATAAGGAAAGTAATAAACAGTAAATTGGTAACAATTAAACTGACACTTACTTTGGTTATTTCGTCCTGCGTTTTCCGCTTCCACGTCGTCCCACATTCCTTCTTCATCTTCTTCAAGGGACGCAATACTTCTGGATCTTTTGCCGATCGAAGATACACCTTTCCTGACTACCTCTTGGTCTGTTATGAAAAAGCAGTAAATCAAAATACCAAAGAGATGGTTCATACACATCATCCTGACCACTTCCGGTAATCTTTGATTTTTCAACCTTTTTTCAGCTCTCTTCGGAACGATGCCCTCAAGGTTTCGATTTTGGATTTGACAAATTTCTCGTCGCAATCCGGATTAACTTCCTTGCATTTTTCAACGAGAACGGAATATCCTTCTTTTCTGATATTTTTTGTTGGAATAATTTTTACTTTTTTATGTCCCATAAAGCTCGTTGCTCCCTATAAAGTTCAATAAACTCACACCAAAATGGTTTATTATCGTTAAACGACATTATGAAAACTGGCCTCGCTCCGAAAAAACAAATAACAAAATCTAGTACTACGCCACTGCACTAGGGGAAACTGAGGTCTAGCCAGTCGAGCCGCTCGACAGTTCCCCCACACACAGCCCAACATGACAGGCGCGCGGTTGGAGTTGGGGTGGTGCTGTCGTACCCAGCATCCAACCCAACAAAACCATCGCGCATGTTGGGTTGGAGCCCACACACTCTCGAATATGTTCGACAAGACGTTGGGTTCCCAACTGCTCGACCAACATGTTCGAAGGTGTGTGGGGGGCTTAATACTGTCGTTATTACAGTTGGACAAGCAAGACGCATCACTGCTGTCCACAAGCGCCTGTAGAGAAATATTGTCATCCTGTTCACCCTGCGATGTCATCTACACGGATGGCTCAAAGAGTGAGGCAGGAACGGGCTGTGCCTTTGTAACTTCCAATAGAGAGTACAAATTCTGCCTTACTCCTGAATCTTCAATATACACAGCAGAACTAAACAGCTATCCTGAAATCATTAAATATTGTATGTCCAAGAAACAAATACGGTGGTAGTGTGCTCGGGACTCGTTAAGCGGCCTTCTGGCTATCAAGGACATGTACTCCAAACATGTCCTGGTTCGTAAGATCCGCTACGCTTTGAGCCGAGATGATGTCGCAGGGTACCGCAATTACGTTACTATGGGTACCTGGACATACCGGAATACCTGGTAACGAGATCGCAGATAGGGCAGCAAAGGAGGCAATATCTCTGACTCCATGTACTAGGCGATCAATCGCGTCCGATCTAAAGCCGATTGTAAAGTCACGGACTACAACAATCAGTGGAATATATCGTGGGATCAAGTGGCCAGTAACAAACTTCGGTAAATTAAATACACAGTAAAGCCTTGGTCGACTGCTTACCGCACTAACCGTAGAGAGGAAGTTGTTACTGTGTCGACTCCGAATCGGACACACTCGCTTCTCTCATGGTTTCCTAATGAGTCGTGGTGATCCACCGCAGTGCTGTGCGGAGTGTAACATGGCGCTAAACGTCAGCCACGTGTTTGATAGGCTGCCGTCTCTACGCCGGGTAGAGGAGAGCACATCGTCTGCCAGGCCGGTTAGATGAGTTGCTTGGTGACAAAGAAGATGTTTTAACAAAGCTCTTTGGTTTTCTGGAGAGCACCAAATTAATGTCCAGAATATGAGTCCTATATTACCATCATTAGTTTTTAGTAAACGTATTTTAACCGCTAGTTTTAGGCAAGGGTGAGCCCTTTTACAGTTTCACCCCTGAGTTGTTATTTAGTTTTAAAGCTCTTAACTAGCAACGCCTAAGTGCAATATTTTAAATTCTGTTAGAAAAATTTCTGTGTTTTAATCAAGGGTAAGCCCCTTTACAGTTAAAAATTTCTGTGAGGTGTGAGACACCACTATCTTAATATGTAGGTGTCACGTAAGGTAACGGGCATTGATGACCAACGTGTCTTTTGCCTTATTTCTATTTATTTGTTATTGGTGAGGGTGGGTCCCTTTACAACCTACCTTCATTAACTTACCTGGTTTTAGCATTAGATATTTGTTATATTTATTATCGTTATTTTTTATCTGACATATTTAACTATTGGGCCCCTTTACAGCCTCTCGGCTACTTTTGTTATTTAGTTTTAGTCCTCTGTCGCTTGTTGTTTTTGTAATTGTCTTAATGTGATAATTTTCTTTGACACAGCGATTCCGCTGTCTATTCTTTGTACTGATAACGTGACACCATATTTTAAAGTGTAGGTGTCCGTTAACCCCTACGGGCATTGATAACCTCCGTGTTTTATGCCCTTTATAAAAGGAGAAAAATAGGATCCAGATGCATATGAAGGTTCATGTGGTCCTTCAACAGCTTTGTAGTGATCTTCTAACTTCTTTCTTGCCACTGCTTTCTTCTGCCGAGCTTCTTTGTTGATATCTGCCCACAGACAACCCAAGTTTCCTCAACACCATGCACCTGGTGATATTACCCTTGTTGAAACATAATATGGCATCATACACTCCCAAAACTAAGTGTTTTCAGGGAAACAAAAACATTTTTTGGCACACGGGACCAGATAATATTATTAACGGATTCATTTGGATTTTTGGCTCAGGTCCATGAGTACATTTCCTCAATAGATCCAGTGTACATAAGTCCTTAAAAAATAGGCCTAATTCCTTCCATAACTTCAGTTGGCATATGCAAAATGTTTCTCATCGCTACCCTAATTAGCAAAATCATAACTCCAAAAACCTAACTTTTCAGGAGCTCTAAAAGACATGTTAAAAATTAAGTTTATGCTTAACAAAATATTTTGTTTGAACTATTTTATGTTCTAATAATTACTTCTTAAATTGTAGAAAAATATAAAGCTATATTGTAACAGAATAATTATTTTATTGGAGTTAAAAGTTTTTTTCAAATTATGTGTTGGAGATACGAGTTTTTCTCTAAAAATAGTTAAGATCTAATCGATGTGGTAATAAGAAACTGTTGTTGCTTTTGTAAATGATATTTTATTTACATATTTTAAAAGTAAGAAATATATTCCTAAAACTCTGACATTTTATAACTTTAGCTTAACAATAAAACATTGAACTAGCTGTAGAATGTTTTATATGTTCATTAGAAAATAAACATGAAAAGATCTTTTAGTAATTATAAAGGATACTGTTGGAATTCAGCTCAGTCAGCTGAGTAGATAAGACGTCTCGCTTATCGCTCCGTGTGTGTATCACTCGTCCTGACTGTACGTGCACTCACTGAAACCGAGCGCATACCTGTTTACATTTTTATTTGTAGCCTACTTGTGAGTAAAATCTTTGTTTTTTTATTAAAATGTCTCTCTGTGGTGTCCTGTAACGTTAAAATTAACAACAGTGACGAGGTTAAGTGTGCCGGAGGTGTTGCGCTGTGTTCCACGCTACCTGTATCAAGAGCGAAGGTGATGGCGTATCAACGCGGTCACTTAAAAATTGGAAGTGTAAAGACTGCCGTCTTCTATCAACAAGCAGTAAGACATCTGCAGCTAGTACTGCAATTACCAAGGAATTCCTTGTACGGGTGCTTGATGAATTTAAAAAAGAAATGTTCAATGAATTTAAAAATATGTGATCTGAAATGAATGAGACATCTACTTCCATACAATTCCTGTCGGACAAAGTAGATGCGTCTTATGTGGTCGATGAATAATATAAATAAAGAACTGGCCTGTATCAAGAAAGAAAATGCTGAATTACGCATGAAGAACGATAATTTAAATAAGTCCGTCAACGATCTACAAAAACGGCTGAGAAATATTGAACAGTATAGCAGGAGAAACAATATAGAGATAAGCGGTATCCCGACCTACACCGCAGGAGGAACGTCAAGCCCACATAGTCAAAGGACTTGGGAGTATGCACTCGGAGTGGAGGTAACAGCTGAGCAAACATCGCAAGGGGCAGCCCATTAGGAAATTCCATCCTACAACAAGAAGCCCGCCTACGCCGCTGTGGTGGGTACAGGTTCCGATGACCGAGATAACATCAAGGAAGCTCTTCTCTCGCCAAATTTCTGAGAAGCTAGAAACGCCGAAGTGATCATCTCACCGCCGGACAAGGATCAACAGGGCCTTTCCTCCTGGCAAACGTGGTACACGTGAATGTACCATGCTGACCCCCGGAAAAACAAACAGTTCCTAGCCCCTTAAAATGTCTGAAGAAACAAAATGTCATGATGTGGGTTATAGGTTTTGTGCGTGGTGCCGTGATGGCACAGTTTTGTTGAGTATAGGAAAGCCTGCCGGGAAGAGGGTACAGAGGGTGAATACCTCGGATGACATTGATTAAGGCTTAAGTAGGTTCAATGTTTAATATAATTAGCATACAAATCTCTGAATCATGCATGCGGCCTATTTTAGAGTTTGAAAATTGTATTCTTGCTAATATTTAAAATCTTAAAAAAGTTTTTTTGATATTGTTATTACTAAATTGGACCTCTAAGGTATCAATTGATAATGATTTTGTGCTGGTTTTAACGATGTTGGAATCCAGGAGGCGTCACTTTTCTCTGCTATATGGCAAAATATTAAGGAGTGTAAGAAAAAATTTTTACATAACGTAATGGGCCCTGAAATAAGTCAAGATCCAAAAATAGAACATTACATTATTCTTTGTTTCAGCATAAGGTGAAATTTGGACTTAACACCGATGGACAAATTGGAAATTTTTACAAACTGCCAGGTTACAATAGCTTTTTTTCCAATTGTAATAACAGCTAGTTAGCAGCTGGGGGCATTTTGGTGCTATTTGTGGGAAAACCAAAAAATTACATAACAATGTATCGCGAAGTTAAATTAGATATGGAAACTGACTGATTGGCTTATTGCTTAAATATAACTATTGAACAACTCATTAATCTTTTAAACTATTGATGTCTATATAGGACCTCGGGCATAGTCATTCAGAAAATACATTCTTTTACTAACGAAACTCTCTAATTAAATCTGCAAAATTTAACCAGCATGGCATCTAATTTAACGTAGGAGGATATAAATATAAATTTGGATGTTAGCCAGTAGCCAGCCAAGATGTACATAACTATATTAGTCTGATTGAAAACAATAAATGGCTGTCTCATTTCACTCATTAATAAGTACCCCAACGAAAAGACAAGAATTACTGAAAAGCACAAAAGTCGAACTTATGGAACCATCATTTTTATGTTCGACGATGCAGATATAAATTCCTTTTAAAAGATGTAATTTTTATGACTATAGGTCTCACTGACCACTGCTTAGTTTGGGTTTAAATTTCTGGCAGCAGTTTTCTAAGTTTAGGACAGGCTGTGTAGTAAGTAAAGACAAATCTGCCAGATAACGTTTTGTAATAAATGATTTAAGTTTGTGGCTGCGGATAGCTTGAAGAAAGAAGTAGACTGGACGTCTTGCTTGTTTGTCGTACAAGACCAATGTAAACCATAAGTATTAACGAGTTTGTTCCAATCAAGACTGCTGACAGTAATATCATTCTGAAATAATTTGTAAATTAATTCAGGAAGCAAAACCAAAGCTAACTAAAGCTAAAACTTTTAGTTCCATGGATTAAATGCAAATTTACTATTTTCGATCAAATAAAAAAAAGGAATAAAAAAACTCTATACAGCAATTTTTATAAAAAAGCGGTCCCATACGACCAATCATTCAGAATTGTATTTTCAATTTATTCCTTTGTAATTAAAGCTAAAAGGGGATAAGTCGATTCAGCAAAAAGAATGCATATTTACGACACTCGAATAAGGATTTAAACAAGGCTGGTAATGGCGGATTCTTCACAATATTGGAAAAGTAATAAATAACATTATTTAGCGTTCGGTGAATAAGGAAAAAATGGTAGAATAAAGTGGAGTTGTGGCAGATGGTGAGCATTGGTGTCAACAATCCTAAAAGTGTGGCTAAAAATATCAATGATCACCTTATCGGAAGTCCAAGGTCGTAGTCCAGCTCCTCCGGTCATCGCCCGCGCGGGTTGGCCACTCGCCTGCCGCTATCAACGTAACCATTCAGGGAGCATTACCGACAACGCGGCACAACTCGTATATTTTTTTCGTAGTCGCCAACTAATATTAAATGAAGTTTTTGATTCAACTATTAAATGTTTTAAAAAAAACAAAAAATCAACTGGATTTGGATGGCCATTTCCGTAAACCTCGTAAAAAAGACAGCGGGAAAACGATTGGCCTCTTAGGTTTTTGGTTCAATATGTATAAATCTAAGCTTCTCAGCGAACGGCGTTTTTTCCCGAATAAACTGTGATAAAATTAGTACAGTTGTCTCACAATATTTAGAAAATAAGATTCATCTATTCACAAATAGACGAATATAAGGCCAATCAGTCTTATTATCCCAATATTACTCTAAAATATTTGAGAAAATCAATGAGACCAGACCTCGTAAAGTATTTAGACAGCATAACGTTTTTTCAGCCCGTCTCAAATATGGGATTTAGGAAAGGAATGGGAACAGAAGATGCGTTGCTATCGGTTACAGCAAAATATTTGACAACAGAGTCATGGACACACGAACAAAAAAGTAACGGGTCTTTTTTTTATTAACTTCAAAACAGCTTCTTTGATCTTTGTCGATCATAATATGACTACTATTCTAAATTGGAATGCAGCTTGGAGAAACGGGGAACTGCACTCTCAATTGGTTCTAATAGTTTTCATAATAGTTAAAAGAGTACCACAAAAAGTCAAATATTCAGATCAAGTTTATTTAGCGCCACTCAACTAACTGAGTTCCAAGGCTGGCGTGTGCCAACGAAGGATCGGTGCTATCGTGCTCGACAGACCTGTAGGTATGAGATTTTTACGATAGTTTTTTATAAAGCGACGTTTACTCGAATTACCCTTTCAAGGTCAAAACTAGTGCTCTATTGTCCACGATGACATTGCTTTTTTTTATTCAGAGAAAAAATATCTTATGATATCCTGGGTCGAATATAAAATAAAGGATTTAGAACTAGTTTAAAGGTCATGGTTGTTTTGTAAACAAAAACTGAGTAATTAATGTTCAAGAAAACAAGATATGTAAATTTTAGTATTAGTTTAAATAGTTTGTGATATGTTCCTGCAGGGGTTTAAGCTCCTGCACAATTTTTAACTGTTTGCTCGAAAGATTGCAAATGTAGAAGTGATAGTAAAAGAAAAATACTAGTTTTAAGTACTGAAATGGGTATTAACTTCATAGAGACGAAAATTTAAAAATTGGCAAAATCACATTTCATTATTACATAAGAAAATCAAATATTCAATCAGAACCTTTTTTATTATTGTAAAGGAATTCTTCTGTGAACCCCTGGTCTAATTACGACATTTATTCTTTTACTTTGTCTCTAATTGAGAAATTCCAGAGAATACACATATGGTGTGGCAATGCTGGGGGGGACCTTTAAAAACTATATTGGGAAAAACTCAGAGTTATACTCAAAATCATATTATAAGAATAATACTAAACTGTCACAAAAGGGAGAGACTCCTACCCTTTGTTTTTGTCATCTAAAAATATTACCCATTAACACATTTTGTTTTGTTTACAAAAGTTTCTAAAAATCTTTTATATTAGAAGTGGCAAACACTGCGGTACAGAAAACCTGTCTTATCAAACGAGAAAGTAATTTACAACGAATATTTAGATTAAACAGGCTTTTCAGTATATTGCATCCTAAGGTATTTTAATCAATTGCCACCTCATATTAAAAATCATGTATCCAACAATCTATTTTTGAAATCTTTTTTTAAATCAAAATAAAACAATTGCGTTATTCTTTCCTTATGATGACGTGGTCTTTTCTAAATGACTACTCTTGGTATAATTAGATTACATCTAATGTATATTCTAAACTCTACTATCTGCTTCACTTAAGTTGTTTTTATATGTACTTTGGAAAGAGTCTTATAATGTACGGTGACAAGCCATGTATGATAACCTTATTAGGTTATGTAAAGTAAGGAAAATTTGTTAATTTTTCTTTTGTCTCATATAATGTAATATTATAATCTTTAGTTCCTCAATTATAGCACAGGCGCTACGGACGTGCGCAGTTTTTAATTTGTTGCCTGGAACTCACAAATTAATTGTAGTTTTTATATTAGTAATTTTCTTAAATTAATTATCGTTGGCACACAATTACTGGATACTGTGGTCAACTTATAGTTCCTATGATTCAAGTTGTTTTTGTATGCGTACTTTTTAAAGGAATAAATGTCTTTCATTATTTCAATACTGGTTTGCTTAAAAGGGATCGGTCTCTTATTTTTATTTTTAAAGCTAAAATATCTTCAATTAATAGGCCTAAACTGCTACAATACACAAGTTATAAAAATCTATCGATTCCAGTCTTTTACTTAACAGGGTAATGTTTATCAATTAAAAACTCCAATGGCAAGGTCTCTTGTCAAGAATTGATTTGAGATCTTGGAGGGTGATCATATTTCCTTTGTTTTATATGATTATTTTTTCCCTTGTGCAGGCTCTGGACAATATTTTTCCAACTGACCTAGCTTTCAATTTTTCTTTGTTTATATTTCGCTGGGGCAGAA
>NW_025780156.1:0-39079 GCF_021130785.1 Homalodisca vitripennis | reverse complement strand
AACAGAGATATGTTTACGTCGTTATGTGCCAAATACAAAAATGCGACCATTATTTACGAATATATCACTAACATGCGGAATACGGTTATATCATTTAATTTAACATACCCTAACAATATGACTTGAAGAAATCATCACAATTTACATAAGATTAAAGCGTACAAAACAGTGGAGAATTTATATTAACTTATCATAATGATGAATACTTGTATAAGAGTATAATAGCGGTGCGTAACTGGCAAGGTAAAGACATTTATAATTAGGACTAGTTAATAGTATATCACCCTTATTAGTCCGTTTGTCATAAAATTTTAATGTAACCCATCCTGTGGCTATGTGTCCCTGTTGGCTAGGTAGTTTTGTATTTTATATTACGTAGATGTTTTTAAATCATGTTACTCTGCCATTGCATTCCATGCTTTTAGCTTAAGAGAAAAAACTTATATATTTGCATTAGGACATGTATGTGTTACATTATCGTGTTTACTTTGCAATTTTAACCAAAGCATGGGTATGTAAGTTTCCGTGAATTCTTAAGGGTTTAAACAAATTATAATTATTTACTTAAGTTTTAGGCTTTGAAGAACATAATAAATGTGTGCAGTTTTTGTGTTTAAAGCCATATTATTTTACAGCTGAGTACTACGCAGTACTTTGTAAAATTCTACACAAATAAAAATTTGGAAAAAACCTTTTGACTGTACCAGTTGACTGTAAAACATTGTTACGTAAATTCTCTATTATTTTTAAATTAGGTTATTGTTTTATAATGAACAATAAACCTGCGCTGAGAAAGCACATTTCAATTTAAACTCTAAATTAATGAGAACATTTACATCTTCTGTAGTGTATAAATGTCTGTTTTTAGATGTGCTGCAATTGAATTTGTGAAATAATGACATTAAGGTAGAGTTGTATTAAAACTGTAACCAGCGCAGTTGGTTGTTCTGATCTTTTGTCTAGTTTAATTACTAGATTAGGTGATTTCTGTTTCACATGTAAAAACTATATTTTTTATTTTTACAACTGGCCACACTACTGGTTTAAAGTGGCCAGTATATTTCTCGCCTTTTTCATGCATGTATTTATGTAAATAATTTTATGGGAAATAAAATTCATTTATTCATTATTGTATATTATTCATTCATTTATTCATTTTACAAAGTCATGTAACCAAGGCCTGGGTGTCAACCGTAGCAATGTTAACACCTAAAGAATGAAAATATATAATCTAATGAATTATATATAAGAATAATGTGCATATATTACTACAATCAGGATAAATAACTATTTATGAAAGTATGTTATTAAGAATGTACATTGTTGCCAACCTCTTGACAGCATTGCTGGTTTCAAAAACCGGTAGCAGTGCTGACAAATATTCAGTTTACTTATTTTAAATACAATAAAAATATTGGAAAAAAGTTTTATGTACACCAAATACAGCTATTGGTTTTTTTATTATTCTAAGTAAGTGACATTTAAAAATTCGATAAACCAATAAAAGCTCAATCTGTAAGATAACCAATAATTGACCAAACTATTGATAATTAATAATTTTTAGCAACTATTTATGTATTTTATATGTTAGTGCCTAGTAGTGTATATATACAAAAATACATAAATATATATATATATATATATATATATATATATATATATATATATTAAGCATAGTTTCAGATAGCGTTATTGTAATTTCTTCCTCATAGTTTGGTATACCTCACACTTTTTATTCATTTGGTACATTTTACTATTTATAGGTAAATAGTGTTTTAATATAGTTTATATATTTTTATTTTTTTATTTATTATATTTTTTATTGTTTTATATTATATATGTATTAGTATATTTACCTAGCCATTTTACTTACTAAAGTTTATGAAAATATTACCAGTTATAGATTTTGTATAGTGTACTTCCATACAGGTACCATAACTCTTATAATGCTAACTATAATTAACAAAAACGTTAAGTTAGAGAGAGTTCCCAGAAGCGACAATGTAACTAACTAACTTCCAATAATGAAGTCAATACAGCACGGCCACTGCAAACCAACTGTTTACGTAGTTTTCAGCATTGAAACCTGGTTGTGTGTGTACGAATTAATATTTGTTAGGGTCAACTTTGTATCAACAACACGTGCAGTGCCTCGGGACTATAACATATAAAACACCTTTTAACAATACGTGTATTGTTTTCTGACGCAAATCCATTAATTTATTTTTATGTAAACTGAAAATAAAACTATATTTTCACATTCTATATTGCCTTTTAATTTTTAATTATAAATATGACATAAAATGCTTCCAGTTAATTTTTAAATATATCTAATATATTTTAAAAAACTTAACTTGGTATATATTGTGAGGAATTTTCCACCTGTAAAAAGAAAACCTCACAAGAATAATATGGAATTACTACCCGCTGACAGCTTACCCACAACGGGTTAGGTAATTCCAGGTTTCTAAACGTTAAAGGTTGAATGGGATTAATACAACGATAGACAGGGGGATGTGTTAGGTGTTGTTGCACTGTGACTAGATTTTTTCTACCACTCGGAACTATAATAACGGCCACTACCCACAGGGGAGATTGTGCAGGGGGCAGGAATAGGCCAAGGTCCCCAGACACAGCACCGTAAGTAAAACACTGCGGCTCCTAGATGAACTGGCCAGGTTAAGTGTGCAGGACCCAAGCCTAGTCCTTACACAAGCAGGTGATCAGTGAGTATGAGCAACTCCTAAACGCGATGCAGGGAAACTGAGAAATTTAGTCACCTTGTGTTCACCAAAACAACTTTATGTTTAGACAATCAGTAAACATGCAATTTTGCACAAAACTATACATTGAATACCTGCAGGTCCACTATGAATATCAACTACTAATGATTGTGACCTATATAGCCTACACCATTTAGCCTATATTTATATAATAACCATTTATTACAGCCTCGATAAATAAAAGAGGATCGGTCTCTCTTTTTTTCAAACTAAATGGCGGGCGACTCACTACGGTGATTCGTCGACCTGCCTAAGTTACCTGCTAGACTAACTATGGATAAACTTAATATACGTTTTACTGGTGGCAAGGCCTAACCTCAAAGTAGGAGTAAGAGAGCGCAATAATAACTCAGCGTTAGCTTTGTAACTAATAGCGGGAGATGACCACATTGACCACTAACTGTCTGGATATACTAATTACACTTTGGTCAGAACTTTGACGACTAGCCAAATTTTACAAGTTGAAATGTTCTTAATATAGAACTCATAAAATATCTATGCTATATTTTGCTATATATGCTATTAAATGCCTGCATGCCTTTATTTTGGTATTGAAATGTCAACCAATGTAGATGCGGTAAAGAGCACACCGCAAAGAGTCGATATAATAATGTATATTCTCATTAATCATAATTTGTTTCTAAATGTATTAAAACAAATGCTTGTACTAATACCAATTACTACAAATAAAACGGAATTAATAACATTTACAGTTTCAGTTTACATAACAGTGTATATTTGTGTTCAATGGGGCATTTGGTGTCATTTAGAAACTACTTACATAACAAATGTATGTTAACAAAGGTAAACTTCATTACTATTTACTTCTATACGTAAGAGGCAGTTAGGTTACCTTGTAACACCGAGATTATAGCCACAAAAATATTTGAATGTTGCTTTTAGCTCCAGTTCGTCTTCTTCTTAATACAGCACCTGGGGTCTGATGCTGTTACAGACTTTTGAAATCTGGAGCCATGTTCATTGATGAGAGTGAAGTTGACGACGTAAAACTCAAACGAATAGTTTACATCGTTTCGGTATCAGATTCACCTAGATTACAAAATATAATATATAGTGTAACATCACGTAGTCAAGTGAGTGCAGTACGATGTTACTGACACGATCTCTCGTACCTTTTAAAAGCTGAAATGTTATGGAATCATACAACGTCATATTTTGTACACAACTCGTAATACCTAAAAGTGGTTTCACTAGAATTTAAAATTAGAATAATGAATGACACTTGTTTTGTTTGACATCGCACACGATGTAGCACATCCTCAGACATGTTATCCCTACATTTCATCCACAAATCTTTTAACGTTTACTTGTTTGACTTTCTTCCAATTGAAACATTAAACATTAAACCTACAATAAAACTTCGTATCTCTCAGTGAGCTAAGCACCCCGAGCGGCTAGTTCTGAAACTATTTCGTGCGGGGATGCTTGTGTAGAACTGTTGGCCACTCTTTTCTTTAAATATTTATAAAGTACTCTACAACTAAAAGCCCTTAGAGAATCAGTGTTTGGTTTCTCACTCGAACTCTTTAAACGTATTCAATGGAATTGGTTACTAAACTTTTCGTTTAAACTTTAAATTATAGTTTATGTAACTTGCGTTACAAAATTGTACAAAAATACTTTTTATTTCATATTACAGATTATATTTTGGTTAGCTTTTAAATTAATTGGAAATATCGTAATAACGTATATCGTAATTTAAGTTGTTACTACTATTAAGTATACTAAAGACAAATAATAATTTTATGAAACCAATGACTCAGTTTTTTTTTTCATAAAACTAAATATTAAAAAGATGTATTTTATAGTAATTTCTTTAATATATTCTTGGGATTATGTTATTACTATATCAGCAAAATACGCTGATTAATATCAGCGTTACATTAGCATTTTCCCCAGCGTTAAAACAATATAGCTATGTTGAAATCATATTAAAATTTTCCGAAATAATCATAAACATTAATAATTATAATAGTAATAAACAAGAAGGGTTGTTAATACAGGTGGATAAAGATCCCAAACAAATTGTACTGTGCATATGTCACGAACCCAACATCCCCTCCATACAGTGATCTGCGATTATGGAAAACATTATTACGTGGTTGCTGCTATCTTAAAGAAATAAATTGTTATGTAGTTTTTCGCTTATTTATGAGGTCCCATAGGATTTTACATGCGTATTTGGATAATTTTGTGAATCAAAACTTTTTTTAATTTATAAGTTCACATTCTAAATATGTAGTTATATGGTTTTTATTCTGACGGCATTCACTGCTTGTGATGTACTCTCAAACATAAATGATAATGACAGTAAAATAAAATTGAAATCTTTGTGTTGTCATAATAGTATGTCAGTGGACTGAAGTTGGTGCAGTCACAATCACAGTCTTGATGGTGCAGTTTGTCAGTCTGACTTGTACATTGTTATCGTGACACTACGTGACCCATTACTTTACCAGATAATACAACACAACCTCCATCTATTAGATTTAAGAGGAGCTATTACCATAATCGGTAGTAGTACACATTATACTTTACACATGGCTGGTAAAATCCAATTGTATGAAAGAAACATGCACGAATTTTCATTTAGTCCTGAGTGTGTATGTATGCATGCATTTCAACAAATTGTTATTCTTTAATTACAATTTATTTTTACTGCCGATCGATAGTCTTAATCGATAACTTGGGTTCAGGCATTAGCAACTGTTATATGGTATAAAATACAAATCTACATCACAAGGATTTCATTCTATCCCTGAAATATAGCATTATATTTTGTAAAAGATAACGATGTAAGTGTCCAAACATGTGCAGTTAAAGCATTCCCCTAGCTGTCATCAACAATCTGTGATTTTTTTATTTGCTTTAATAAGTATTATTCATGTTTTACAGTTAATTCTAATTTTATACTTTCCATATTATAATAAAACTGGAATATGTTATAACGTAAATTCTAGCCGCAAAATATTTTTCCTCGGTTAGATGGATGTGCTTATAAATAATATGCTTATAATGTTTGCTTATAAATAATTATGGTTCATGATTTTGAAATACTTATTCCTATTAAATGTAACTGACATTAGAAATATTGGATTTAGTTGGGATTTCCTTCCTATGAAAGCATTTCAATAAAATTGTTAATTCTATAATTCTTCCAATTCTTTATCCGTCTCTTTTGTTATTAAATATGTTTCCTGTGAAATATATTTTACAAAATCCTTTTGTGGAATGATTATTGCAATTATTTACTTCGTTAAGTTATCTTTTAATACTATCACAAAGTGTGTTGAACATTTCCTAGATGTTCAGCAGTGGCAGTTAAATAATATTTTATATCTATTACTTTTCTAAAACATTTACAATACCAAAATCATAATACAGAAGGGATATTTGGTTAATTTAATAGCTTGTTGAGTGTTGTCACATTTTTTTATATACAGGGTGGTTAATGTACAGTAGTTATTGATGGAATGTAAGTTAAAACGTCAGCTCATATATAAGTCCCACTTATTTTATCTAACGGGCTTTAGACATTTTAACTAGCATATATCACCCTTTTTAAAGGAATAATCACCATTGCTATGTAAATCTAAAGACCAATGGTGAAGATACCCAGTCTTGTAGAAATCATTTCAAAACATATCACGGCAGTAAGATCCTCATTTGGATTATAGAGAAAACATTGCCTAATAAAACAAATCCAGACAAGAATATCTCAAATTCCTTAATTACTACAACAGATGAGCTGTAACAGAATAGGACACTTTAAAACGTCCTGGAATCAAATCATTAACTGAGTGTAAATTATCAAGAAGTGTAGTTTTCAGAGAAATTTTCGTTTATAAGCACTATGGCTTTGGATGATCGAATAAGCATGCTCCATTAACACAATTATTTGCTTATAATTTACTCATCGGAGCGTGCCTGGAGTTATAAAACTCAGAAATGTTGTCAAGGGATTAATACATCGGTAGGTCCCACATTAAACCCCAAACCCTACCTACGATGATGTACAAATCTTGATTTTTCGCAACATCTCAGTTTGAATGTTTTTGATGGCATCTGTAGAACTAACTACTGACTTTACACTGTTAATATCAAATTCCAAAGCATCACAATGATTTGTCTGAACTGTATTTCACCCCATGTCCTGGTAAGTCGCTCAGAAACCACCGGTCATGAACATATTACATCACTTAAATTGCTAAAACGTTTTTCATTAGAAGGTTTTATAAAAGTCACTTATTTGTTCAGTTCTCATCGAAGATCTCATGATCCTGACAAGATAAATAAAAATATTATTTTATCTCCTCGAATCAAGGAAAAGTTATCTCCACACACGTAATTTGTGGTTATTTTTGCCTTAGCGAATGAAGGGAATTTTCAGCTAGTATTGTATGAATAAGAAATTATTAATAAAAAGATTCTGAAGGAAATCCATTCATGCTCACATATTCGGTACATCAGTTAAAGCTACTATACAAACAGAAGAGTGTAAGGTTGAAACTCGGCACAGAACAGGGTACTGTGTTTTATTGACATCGTAAATGCTTTAAATGTTTCTATTAACTCCACGCCACATAAACTGGTTGCCATCGCATCGTATTTTCTGCTTTCATCTTATCTAAAAAGAGTATATTTTTTTAGAATAGGACAGATTTTAAGGAAAGAACTGTTCGATAATCGGTATTACTAATAACTTTCCTTCAGCGGTTATTTTTGGTCCAATATGAACTTCTTAAAAATATTCGCTTTTTGTTGTTACATTGGTAAAGGGCTTACTTGGACTGGAATTTGAACATATTTTATGTACTCACACAAACTAAGCTGTTCCTCATTACTAACAAACCAAGCTGTGCTTAACAGTCCAGCATCTTTTTACTAAAACAGGTATCTTTAATTTTTGTTACAGTTCGTAAGGAATTGCTTAAAAACTAAAAATAAGCCTTTGTAACATCAGGAGCATTATTTTAAAGTAGTACAAACCATACCTTGGCAACTGTTGTAATTTTTTCGTGGTGGAATAGTTGATTTTAAATGTGCTTGCATGCACGCGTGCCCCCAGACTCGATCCTGGCCTCCTTAAAGTTTCTTTCCTATGTGACTTACCTGTTTGAGCAATAGTAGTCTCACATTATAATGTACAATGATGAACCACAAATTACCTAGTCAAATCGATTTAGAGAACAACTGCAACATAATATACTTTTTTTATATTATTTTCTTCTACAAAGTGATGCATTTGTACCTGCTTCTTTAAACAGCGCCCTCACACAAGATGTTTAGTACTCGAATTTCTTAGCGCTAATGGCGATGGAGTTTTGGGAGGTTTGGAGCACGTATCTCCACGTCGGATATTGGAATAGGTAAACTAACAGAAGAGAAATTGCTACACTGCTCTTTACTAGAGCCAGCTTTATGTTTAAATAATTCACTGTTTTCTTTTACCCACACACAGTATACTTTAATGCTCCTTTAATTTTTCGTCCTTTAGTTGCTTTAAAATGCTTTTTATTACAATTATACTTTGTAAATTGTGCTACATCGTAACATTTAAACATTTAATAAATTAAAATTCAATTTTGTAACATAACATATCCATGCATAGAAATATAATATGTTATTAAATATCATAATGTAATTGAAAAATATCTAAATTTGATGAATCTAACAGCTAAATATCATACCTTCCTGATACAATGGATATTTATGTCGCCCTTTATTGGATTGAAATCAGACATACTCGTATATTACAAAAGTACTATCTAAAATGTTCAAAATATGTAATATTTTGTAAATTATAATGTAATTACAAATTACAAACTGTCTTTTTATTTACATACATTACTATTAAACACAGTATACCTAATCTTCATTAAATTTGATACTGTCATCTGCTTAAAATTCAATATGTTCAATTCATGTAGAGTTCAAATTTGTAATAATTTGTAAATTTTAATGTAATTACAAATTACAAGCTGTCTTTTATTAACAGACACACATTATTTTTAAACTCAGTATAACTAATCTTCAAACAGCTGAGACATATTTCGTCTTTATACTGCTAAAAAATGCCTTTTATTTCATGTATATTTTGTACATTGGACTTAACCATAATATTAGGTAAATTAAAATACTATTTAATAACAACATTTATTCATGGATAATAAATGAAAAAATATAATATGTTATTAAATAACATTATAATATCAAACATGTTATAATCTGTCTCTGCTGTATCAGGAAGGTGGAATGTTCAGAGGTTAACTTTATCACATTTAATGAAGATACTTTGTTTAATAATAACCTATGCCACTTCATTAAAGATATCTTTAAATTTGTATTACATTGAAATATGCGAATTATTACAAAACTGTTCATATTCGGTAGTATTTTTTTAAATATATGTCTGATTTCAAGCCGATAAAGAGCGAAATAAATATCCACTGTATCAGGAAAATATGATCTTTAGCAGTTAGCTTCATCAAATTTATAACATGTTTCATATTATTATCTTATTTAATAAAATATTATTTCTTTATACAATGTTTATTTTTTGTTGATAAATTGTATTTTAATTTACAAAATATTACGGTTTAGCCCAAAGTATAATTTATTGAAATAAATAGCATTTCAGTTTTAAGGACGAAATATGACTCTGCTGTATCTGGAAGGTAGAGTGTTTAGCAGTTAACATTATCAAATTTGATGAAGATTAGGTATACTGTGCTAAACAATAACGTATGGCAATTAATTTAAGACAGCTTTAAATTTGTATTACATTGAAATGTGCATATTATTACATAACTGTTCATATTCGATAGTACTTTTTTAATATGTCTGATTTCAAGCTTATAAAAGGGCCTAACAAATATCCACTGCATCAGGAAAGTATAACGATTAGCAGTTAGTTTGATCAAATTTGTGGTATTTTTAATTATATTATGATATTTAATAACATATTATATCTTATTCATGGATAAGTTTTATTATTAAATTGTATTTAAATTACCAAATGTTATGATTTCACCCAAATTATAATATTAATAAAGGGCATTTTAAGCTGTTAAAGACAAAAATGTTTCTGCTTTATTAGGAAAGTAGAATGTTTAGCAGTCAACATTATAAAATTTATGAAAAATAAGGTATTACAGTGTGTTATAGAATTACACGTAACTATTAATAAACGACAGTTCTTAATTTGTAATTACATTAAAATTTACACATTATTACATATTATTTGAACATATTAGACAATAATTTCTTAATATATGTCTGATTTCAAGCCGATAAAGGGCGAAATAAATATCCACTCTATCAGGAAGGTATGATGTTTAGCAGATAGCTTAATCAAATTTAAAACAGGTTAGATATTATGTTATTTAATTACATATTATATCTTTTCATATATTATCCATGAATAAGTTTTGTTAATTATTTGTATTTTAATTGACCAAATGTTACGGTTTAGCCCAAATTACAAAGTATAATTGAAGTAAATGGCATTTTTAGGGATGAAATGTGTATCTGCTGTATCAGGAAGGTAGAATGTTTAGCAGTTAACTTTATCACATTTGACGAAGATTAGGTATACTTTGTTTAATAATAACGTATGTCACTTCCTTAAAGACATCTTTATATTTGTATTACATTGAAACATGCAAATTATTACATTTTTTTCATATTCGATAGTATTTTTTTAATACAGTATATGTCTGATTTTAAGCAGATAAAGGGCGAAAGAAATATCCACTATATCAGAAAAGCATGATGTTTAGCAGTTAACTCCATCAAATTTATAACATGTATTATATTATTATTTTATTTAATAACATATTATTTCTTTATACATTAATATTTTGTGTTAATAAATTTTATTTTTAAAATTACAAAGTATAATTGAAATAAATAGCATTTTGAAGCAGTTTAAATATATCTCTGCTGTATCAGGAAGGTAGAATGTTTAGCAATTAACGTTATAAATTTTAATGAAGATTATGTATACTTAGTTACATTATATTATATTATAACAATTTAAAAATGTTAAGTTTTAACATAAACTATATTCCCCCTACTTTTCCTAACCTTTACAATATAAAGTAAAACAACTTTTTCAACATGTACCCATAGATTTTAGAAGTTTTACTTTAACAAAATCATCAATTTTGTTGATATTAATTAAAATATTGGTGGCTCTATAATAAACAATGATTACTTACAAAAATAATATAATATAATTGAAACAATCACCTTACTCAGTTTTACCAGCTACTAGATATAAATAATAAAGTTTGTGGGAGCGAGCTATCCCACTCACCATATAATTGACGTCAGGACAATGAATCCATCATTTTTGTGTACAGGAGAGTTGACGTCCATTCTTCAGCGGTTTCTTAACTTTGGCAGCTTTGGACACCTCCCTTAATAGAGCTACTGAGAGCTCTGCAACACATTAATGTATCCTTACACGTTTCTGTGCACAAAGAGTTGACGTCCATTGTAAGTTTCCATTCTTTCCATCAATGAAGGGTTAAGTTTATGGGCATATAGTGCAGGGTCTGAAATCGGACGCTTTAACAGACTTGACTTCTAGAATGTGGAGTGATTTTTTGTCTTGAGAGATCCAAAAAAGTCAGGTCGAAGAAGCAAAAAAACTATATGCATCGTTTCGACATTAGAGCCACCTAGACTACAAAATATAGTGTAATTTAGGTGAATAGGTGAAAGAAAACATTTCCTGCTTTCCTCCAGAACATAATGACTTTAATCAGTGAGTGTTTCACACTTAAACTATGTTTTTGTACACTTTTGCAATATGTAAAGTGTATGTAGACTGTATGTAGAATATTTCCTCTTCTATGCATATAAAAGAGGATGTTTGTATATATGACATTGAATAACTAAGAAACTTTTAATCGTTCTTTGACATTATGAAGTTTTATGTGCTATGCCCAATGGTGTAATTTCCACAACACGGCGCTGAAAACAAGTGTTCAAAGCGCCTGCATATTATAAACTGCATTTACCAGATAGTTAGTAAATTAAACTATTTTAAGGCGCTAAGTTATGATTGTATATTTGTCTTTAAAATACATTTCTGGTTAAACTTGAACTTGAAGCTTCAGTGTTAGACCACTTTATAATAAAGTATATGTACGTGTGCAATGGCTATAAGCATACACTTATGGCATATTTTCTTGATCGTGGCAACGAGGCAAACTCTACATCGGAGTTATAAACATAATTCACTAGAACCAGAAGCTCATATACGGGCAAAGAGCCTGCGAAGGCCGCAGAAAACAGCTAAATTTTCTAAATGACGCCACCTGGGGGATAACTCAGAGATACACCTCTGAGTGTGCCATGATTCACATGGTGGCACAAGTTTCGGTATGCGGTTTTAAAATACAAACCTTAGTTTGTAAATAATGAATTGAAATTGTAAATATATGTGTATATGTATGAATATTCATCCATAAAATACATTTTAAAAACACAATTAATTAACATTCATTGATGCAATTGAATAAATATTTTTCTAAGACGGATATGTGTAAATGTTGGGTATTATAAAAATATACAATCGCTGTGTCTTTATATAAATTATGTCTTGTGAGAATCTCTAATCAGCCACTCCTTTTAGAGACCGTATTATCTTCTCAAATGTAAGTACATTTATAAAGTACTTAAGTTACACATTATATTATTATAAGTTTAAATAGCATATGCAATTTACTTTTTACAATTACATAATTCTATAGGTAATTGTGTTAATTAACTTTATTTGTCATCTTCTTTTGGTTAGCATGCCAATTACGATTGGAAATTATAGATTTTAAGTCGGATGAGTTATTACATTTTGTGGGACTAAAAATAAAAAATCCTTTTTATGTAATATAAATTAGAGACAATAAATCAACCCATTCTTGTTTTTGATACCATGTTCCAGATGTTACGAAGAAATAATACCACATATAACTAGAGATAAAAGTAATGAATTTATTTTAGTTGTTTTATTCTACATGTACAATTAGAAGTTATAATTTTTGTTATAATAATTGTTAAGTATTTATTGCATTAAATAACTTTTTTTTATTGCCTAATATGAAAAGGCTACTTTTATTGAACAATAATTGTGTATATATTTTTTGTTCAACTTATACTCTATATTTGCCTTTATTTACTAAACTGTATATACTACATTCATTCTATATCTCTTTCTGCGGCCTAGTGCCTACAATACCATTCCTTACTGGATTAAAATATTCACGTACAGTGACAGACCAATGAACCATTGTTTCCCGAATCAGCTGTTTACTGTACACTGACCAACCAATCACAACGGTTGACTTATCAATTGCCCACCTTGCAAGCGTAGGCACGCTTGCTCATTATACTCTCGATCCCGCCTGGGGCACTTATGTACTCTCTAGCCACTGCTTACCATACTTACTCTCTCCCCCATGTGTTACTCTCTCATTTAAATATTAGTTTATTCTATTTGTTGTACATTTACATTAACATTAAAGTCAGTGCTCTGGATTGGCAATCTCTACCAGAACGTCTCTGCTCCCGGACACCCGCGTCTACCGTGCTCTACAGGACTGGCCACAGTGTTATGAACTATTCGTTTGCGGTCGTATTGTGCGTGAGTGAATCCGTGAAGGACATCTTCCGTCTTCACGCCTGCCTACAAGACAGCAGCCTATTTCCAACACTTACTGATCACAACCTGGCCCTCAACAACAGCAGACTACGGTTAGGTACCTCTCATGAAAATAAAGGTAACTGTTTATTTTATACACTTTATTTGAATATGCACTGTTCATAAACTCATTATGTGTAACCTAGTGAACTCTTGTTTAAAATCAGTGTGTTCGGCGTCTTCACTGCCTAGTGTGAAGTGGTCCTTCTTAGTCGAGCCTCTAAAATATTATTTCACGGTTCTATAACCAAATTCCATTCTTTTCATGGTCCTTAGCGAGCCGGATAATAAGAACTTTAGTCCATTGGTGAATATCAGTGCAATCTCAACTCTTATAAGATATATACAGTGCATATTTCAAAGTGTGGTTTCAGGTTCTTTCACGATTGCAAAGTCCGTGCATATCGATTTTCCAATCCCCTCTCCAGTCATATCAGCTGTGATCATATCAGCTGTGACGTCTGATCATATCAGCTGTGGTGCTCTGTCGACTGCATTGTTTTGTTGACAAACAAACTTTCAGACTGTTACAGCACAGGTGAACCGATTACTGTGTTTAATGGTTACCGCTTCTCAATACTTGTTGGTTATTAGCCCTACTTGTAATACGCATTATTCTAAGCAGGTTAAATATAAACAATCTTGGTTATTGACACTTTACCTTGAGCAGGACTTGCACCCATATTGCAAAATTAAATGTTTATTTTGTCAACACTATATTCTAGTCTCAGCTTTAAAAAGAAAAAAAAGCTACTTACTGCTCACAATTGTTTATTATAATTTCTATTTGAACATTGCTCACGCATATGTATGCATGGTTTATGGTTACTGTCACAACACTACCATACTTTACCACTGACAGTTTACATGTAGTACGTGCGCATAATGTTTCCAGAGCCTCTGCTACATTATGGCTGAATTTTAGCTCAACAATAACCTTAATTGTTGTTTATTATTTAATAAAAACTTGTCTTGTTTACGTTTTTCCATAATAACAGTGTATTTTATTTTCTCGAAACAAAACTATACTATAGGCCTATACGAGCCTACTCTACTTATTGCATTATTATTGAGTTTTTACCTCAAAAAACTAAACAATATTTTTTAAATTGTTTTTCATTGTATTATATTGTTTAGATACTTCTTATTTCTTGGGGAAAATACTTCAGAGGAAAATAATTTAGTTTCTATTTTTATCACTGTCTCAATTCAAGAGGACAATATTTTGTTTACTTTTCACCTTTGAAGTTTTACTCAAATTGATTAATTTTCTACAAACACTTTCAACATGGCGATGTCTCTTAAAGTGGCCAATGCAAAGCGAGAACACCTCTTTTCTCAGATACAAAGTATCTATGATTTAACTAAGAAGACTTCCGATCCAAATATACTTCAGCAGTTGCTTGTCAGAGCTAAATCTATTCAGAGACTTAGACAGGAATTTTCAGCAATATTAGACTTGTGCCACGAGTTGGAATTAAAAGTGGATGCCGACTATACACCTAACTATTCCGCATTAGCGAGCGTGGACGAGTTAGTTGATTACATTTCTGCTAACGTGCTTATGATTGAGACCAAGAGACAAGCTAAAGCTAATAAAAGCGAAACTATTCCGCCTGCCTCTCCTCAAGTCAACGTCCGGCTACCGAAATTGGAATTAAAAACTTTTGACGGAGCTGCCTTAGACTTCTGTACGTTCATCAACGTTTATGAACAAGCCGTACACAACAATGCGCACTTAAGCGATGTAATGAAATTTCAATATCTCTTGAGCGTGCTTTCAGGCGAACCACTCGCTCTGATAAAGTCGCTAAATATAACTGAGCAAAATTATGCAATCGCTTATCAGCTGCTGAAGGATCGCTACCATAATACTAGGCGTCTACTCACACTACATTTAAATCAAATACTAGACCTTCCTGTCATCTCCAGCACATCTGTGAAGAATATCCGTGCTTTCCTTAATCTTTTTCACGAACATACGCAATCACTTAAAGCACTAAACAATGACATCACTAGTAACAACCCACTTCTCTCAGCCTTGTTATTACGCAAGATTGATAATCGGATGGTCACACGCCTAGAACAGTTTTCGAAAAAAGGAAGAGCTTCATACTTTGCCCTCGGTTGAACAAATAATTGAGTTTCTCAACCTGGAATGCAGCCACATTGAGGACAGTAGTCTACATGACAATATTGTGGACCCCAAGAACGCTTCAAGTTCTTATTTTGGGTCAAAACCCAGATTTGATAAACCCAAACCGTCTCTTAAAAACGTGAGCTTGTTAGCGGCTTCCTCTCCACCCTCCTCGGCCTATAAACAAGGCCCATCATGTTTTTATTGCCATCAGAGCGGTCATAAAATTTATGGCTGTCCCAGCTTCGGCCAAAAGACACCTCAAGAACGGCACGGGATTATTAAACAGCACAACCGCTGTTCTTCTTGTTTGGGGACGCACAGATTAAGTGAATGTCAGTCTAAATTCACGTGTCGAACATGTCGTGGTCGTCATCATACCTTGCTACACTTCACTGATCGGCCAACACGGTCCAGTGTTAGTACGTCGGACCGCGTTCGTCCCGTTGTGGAGAACGGCCGTGACGGCGGCCGGCCTGCAACACCTACACATGCTGTCCGCCCTCCGCCTGCGACCACAGCGCTCTCCACCTCCTAGCCCGGCCGAACACACCACACTACACGCTCATGGCACACTGCATCAAGACCTCGCCCCTAGTACCACACGGTTCTTCTGGGTACTTCTCTTGTCAAGCTCACCGCCTCTAACGGACAAGCTTATGTCTTTCGTGCCTTAATTGATTCAGGAAGCATGCTAAATTTTATTAGCGAGAAAGCCTCCCAACTGTTGGGTACACAGCGCCGTCCGGCCACTATTAATGTCGCCGGCCTTTCTCAAACCTCTGCTCACACACGCGGATTTTTAACTCTGGGCGTGGAAACTCTTGCTGGCCACCCAGTTGCCGCCCTGCACTCGTTCCACATATTGCCACAAATCACTGTAGACCTCCCACGAGTGCAAATATCTCAGGAGGTCATGAATAAGGTTAAAAATATTACACTGGCTGATCCAACCTTCCACCTCCCTGGTGGAATTGACGTGCTTATTGGTGGAGCATTATTTCCACATATTCTTACTCACGAGACCTACTCTCTTGGTCTCAATTTACCTCACGCCCTGGGCACCTGTTTTGGTTTCGTGCTGATGGGGACGGCTCCCTGCACACCACTGACGCAGTCTGTCTCTACTATGGCTGTCTCGCTTCTCTCGACTGCTGAGGTGGACCTCCACGCTTCTCTGCAGCGTTTCTGGACACAAGAGGAACTGCCTGCTCCCAGTAAAAGGTCTGCAGAGGAAACTCAATGCGATGAATATTTTTCTACCACGCACTCCAGGGACCGTGAGGGTCGATATATGGTCCGCCTCCCTTTCAAGAACACCAGTACTCATCTGGGAAGTTCCAAGGTTCATGCTGAAAGTAGACTCTATTCATTCGAGCGCAAGCTCCACGCTCCCACTAATGTGGAGTATTATAATTTATATTCTGATTTTATACATGAATATCTCTCTCTAGGCCATATGCAGGGCTGCCCTACTCCTGACTTAAGCACTCCCCACTACTTTCTGCCACACCACGGTGTTTTTAAGGCACAAAGTAGCACCACCAAACTACGCGTCGTTTTTGACGCCAGTGCCAAAACCAGTTCCGGACTCTCTCTCAACGACACTCTGTTGACTGGACCTAAACTGCAAAATAATATTTGTGACATTCTCCTGCGCTTCCGCCTTCAGAACGTAGTGTTCTCTTGTGACATCAGACAGATGTACCGCCAAATCAAGGTGCATCCTGACGATCAACATTTCCAACTGATCTTATGGCGTGATCACCCCACCGACTTGATGTCCACGTTCAAGCTCACGACAGTTACCTACGGCCTGAACTGTTCACCCTACTTGGCCATCAAAACGCTACATCAATTGGCAGAAGACGAAGGTCACCGCTACCCCCATGCTGCTGAGATTCTCAAGCACCAGAGCTACGTCGACGACCTGATCTGCGGAGCTGAGACTGAAGAACTCGCCGCTGAACTTCAAGATCAACTCATTAACCTCCTTCGGCTCGGTGGCTTTGAGCTCCGGAAGTGGGTCTCGAACTCTCCGAGACTTCTGCAACACCTTCCTGAAGATCATCGGGAAATCCCAGTTTTTCTGCAACCCTCTCAGGAGCCTCATTTCTCTATTTTGGGCCTAAAATGGACCCCTCTGACTGACACTTTTTACGTTTAACTTTAATTTTTCTTGTGAAAACCCCACTAAGCGTAAAGTGTTAAGTCTCATTTCTCAAGTCTATGACCCCTGTGGTTTTTTGGCGCCTTGTATAATGCTCGCAAAAAATATCATGCAACTCGTATGGATTTCTGGCATAGATTGGGATGATTCGCTCCCTCCAGAAATATACCAAAAATGGCACGCCCTTTTTATTTGAACTTAAGCACGTTGCTACTATTACAATTCCTCGTGCTATCCCCTACTCTGCTGCTACTCACTGGGACTTGCACGGTTTCTCTGACGCCTCAGAACTAGGCTATGCTGCTGTAGTCTACATCCGCTCTACCTCCAATGACACGGTGCACGTAAGTCAAGTCATGGCTAAAACTCGCGTCGCTCCTCTCAAAAGAGTGACGCTGCCCCGACTGGAGCTATGCGCAGCTCATCTCCTGGCCCAACTTGTGAAATATTGTGTTACTCAATTAGCTCCCACCCGCAAGTTTGGTTCTATTGTTTGCTGGTGCGACTCTACTGTGACCCTCGCGTGGATCAAAACACCTTCTTATCGCCTCAAAACCTATGTGGCTAATCGTGTGGCGCAAACTCAAGAGCTTGTTGCTGTGGAGTGCTGGCGCTACATACCCAGTGCTTCTAATCCTGCTGACTGCGCCTCCCGTGGGATCCTTCCCTCTCAATTGGTGGATCATCCCCTTTGGTGGCATGGACCCGACTGGTTGCGTCTCCCCTCCTCGGCCTGGCCAGATCCTGATTCCAGCCTGGACTCGGTCTCTCTGGAGGAGCTAGGGGAGCTGAAGCATTCCACTCCTGTCATTGCCTTGGCCACAGCACCGTCTACGTGAGACCTCCTCGTCCAGTACTCTTCCTGGAGGAAATTGTTGCACGTGATGGCCTACGTCTTGCGTTTTATCCACAACTGTCGTTCACCAAACCGCCACTTCGGACCTCTCTCCAAGACAGAACGGGACTCCGCCCAGCTGCGAATTTTCAAGACCGTGCAAGAGGAAGCTTTCACTGAAGATCTAGCTCTACTGCGGGACCGAAAGACGTGTTCTACCAGACTTCAACGCCTCGCCCCATTCCAGGGTCCGGATGGACTTCTCCGCGTCGGCGGCAGACTGCGCCACGCTGACCTCCCGCCGAACGTGTCTCACCCGTGCATCCTGCCCAAGAAGCACCCTGTCGTGGACCTCCTCATTGACCATGTCCATGTGAAACATCTCCACGCTGGCGCGCAGCTTACTCTCTCTCTGCTCTCCCAGCAAGTCTGGATCCTCTCTGCACGCAGCGTGGTAAGATCTCGCATTTTTAGATGCCTCACATGTTTTAAGAATCGGCCTAAAAATAACGCCCCTCTCATGGGCGACCTCCCCAAAGCTCGCATTACTCCAGCCCGAGCTTTTCTCTCCACCGGCATGGACTATGGTGGCCCCTTTTCGCTCAAGGTCCATAATTTACGCTCTGTCCGCATTATTAAGGCCTATATTTGTATTTTTGTTTGTATGGTTACGAAGGCCGTTCACATTGAGGTGGTGACGGATCTGTCCACCGAAGCTTTCCTTGGTGCTCTCACTCGCTTCGTTTCTCGTCGTGGCCTGAGCACAGACCTTTATAGTGACTGTGGCACAAAACTTCGTAGGTGCTAAAAATGCCCTACACAAAATCCTCACGGCTGACCAGCGCAAAGTCCAAGACTTTGCTGCTGACCGTTCAATTCGATTCCACTTCAACCCTCCTGCTGCTCCCCATCAAGGTGGAATTTGGGAAAGTGCCATCAAGAGTGCTAAACACCATTTAAAACGTGTCATTGGACTCCACATACTAACTTTGTCTCAATTCATGACGCTCACAAGTCAGGTTGAAGCGATGCTCAACTCCCGCCCGCTCACCGCTCTCTCCAGTGATCCCAACGACCTTCTCCCACTGACGCCTGGACACTTCTTGATCGGCTCTCCTCTGGTTTCCGTGCCTGAAGAGAACTTGCTGGACATGCCCACGAACTGCCTTTCTCACTGGCAGCTGGTTCAAGCGCTGCACCAACGTATCTGGAAGCGTTGGCAGCGAGAATATCTCCAGACTCTTCAGCAGCGCCTCAAGTGGAGCACTCCTTCCCGCAACCTCCAACCTGGAGACCTCGTCCTGGTGCATCAGGATACTCCCGCTCTCTCTTGGCCCCTTGCACGGGTCACTGATGTCACTCCAGGACAAGATGGTACAGTTCGAGTGGTACATCTCAAGACCTCAAGTGGAACTCTCACTCGTCCAGCAGTGAAGGTGTTTCTCTTACCTCACCTCTACAATTAATTAACTGTATCTCTACCACCGCCTATAACCATTGTAATTTGAGCCTATGTTGCTCTTTCTCTCATTGAATCCCAAGGTGATTCAAGGCGGCCGGTATGTTAAGTATTTATTGCATTAAATAACTTTTTTTTATTGCCTAATATGAAAAGGCTACTTTTATTGAACAATAATTGTGTATATATTTTTTGTTCAACTTATACTCTATATTTGCCTTTATTTACTAAACTGTATATACTACATTCATTCTATATCTCTTTCTGCGGCCTAGTGCCTACAATACCATTCCTTACTGGATTAAAATATTCACGTACAGTGACAGACCAATGAACCATTGTTTCCCGAATCAGCTGTTTACTGTACACTGACCAACCAATCACAACGGTTGACTTATCAATTGCCCACCTTGCAAGCGTAGGCACGCTTGCTCATTATACTCTCGATCCCGCCTGGGGCACTTATGTACTCTCTAGCCACTGCTTACCATACTTACTCTCTCCCCCATGTGTTACTCTCTCATTTAAATATTAGTTTATTCTATTTGTTGTACATTTACATTAACATTAAAGTCAGTGCTCTGGATTGGCAATCTCTACCAGAACGTCTCTGCTCCCGGACACCCGCGTCTACCGTGCTCTACAGGACTGGCCACAGTGTTATGAACTATTCGTTTGCGGTCGTATTGTGCGTGAGTGAATCCGTGAAGGACATCTTCCGTCTTCACGCCTGCCTACAAGACAGCAGCCTATTTCCAACACTTACTGATCACAACCTGGCCCTCAACAACAGCAGACTACGGTTAGGTACCTCTCATGAAAATAAAGGTAACTGTTTATTTTATACACTTTATTTGAATATGCACTGTTCATAAACTCATTATGTGTAACCTAGTGAACTCTTGTTAAAATCAGTGTGTTCGGCGTCTTCACTGCCTAGTGTGAAGTGGTCCTTCTTAGTCGAGCCTCTAAAATATTATTTCACGGTTCTATAACCAAATTCCATTCTTTTCAATAATAGTAACATATCTTTTTGTGCTGGATAATATTGCATGAAACAGATGTGTAGAACTGAATTCACGCCTTAGTGCATACAACGCATATTACATCGTATTTCTAAAGTATCAATATTTGTTCAATTACGCACAATGAATTGCAAACCGAAGTAATGTTTATTCATTTATTTCATTTTTTTCTTAGTTCATATCAATCCGTACACACAAAAATGGTATAAATTAATTAGACCAATTATTTGGATAAATGTTAATTTATACTAGGTTTCTGTTGCTTAAATTTTTTGGGTTAGAATCTCACGAAATAAATAAATTTTATCGAAATTGCGTCCAGCCTTAAACTTAATTATCGATTTTTACTAAAACTAGCAACTTAACTCTTTTAATAAATACGATTATGTAGATGTCTTATAATAAGAATAGAGTAATAATAATTGAATAATACAACGGAAAAATGTATCAAACCAGAATAGTACCGCTACTTTTGGATTCTCTTGGCCAGTTTATGATAATCGTGAAGTTATTCATATTAAACCACCACCCTTAGTATTTCCCACTTATACACTGTTTATTGTGATACAATATAGACACACACATGAATACAAGTCAGAATCGTACCCATACAAATCTGGTAATTCTAGACTACTCCACCAAACCATAAACCTTATTATAGGAATTTAAATTCAAAATACTAAAATTACCTAGTATAAATCATATTGCATTCAATTTGAGTCAAAACCATTTTCCTTTTCGAGCTGTTCTTTATTTTGTTGTTGTTTTTTTTCTTTGAGTGTTCCACACTTAAACTATGTTTTTTACACTTGTGCACTATGTAAAGGATTGCATATAGAATATTTTCTCTTCTATACATATAAAAGTAGATGGTATTAATATAGGGTACATGATGTCATAGAAGTGGCTAAAATAAAATAGAAATGAAATATTGAGTGAGGAAAGAATGAGTAGACAAAGGATAAACCCCTCATCTTGATAAAAAAATAAAGTTCCATTCAGTCTGCAGCCACATCGTAATGGGATCAGAGTGGCCGCTTCTCACCTTAGGACTCCCAGGTTTTGAGTCTCAGTTTAGGCAAATACCTAATGAGAATCTGATCCTAGCTTGAAGTACTGTGGTAAACGGGTAGATAACCTCAAATAGTCAAGCCATATGTTAAAACATGTCATGATGATGGTAGATCGAGTGAAATAGCATAACAAACAATCGTTTGTCTTGCATTCGATGAATTTGAGCTGGATTCTAAAGTATATTATTAATATTTAATTTTCTGAGCGACTCTAGAAGGAATTCAAATGGCCAACTGTCCAGCTAAACAAATAGTAAATCAAGATCATACCAGTAAAAGGGTTAATAACCAAACACAAATATATGATTCTTTGCTTCAACCAAGTCACTTCACTTCTCTCAGTCAAGATGCACAATACTTGTATCAACTTAATATACGTAGTTTAATTCTGTTGCATGGAAAGTTATAATATTAGAGAACCAACTATTCCTACCTTCCGTCGGGTAGCTTAATTACTATTTTTTATTCTTATAACCTGCTAATATATAAACTTAGAAATAAAATCTGTCTTTTAGCATGCAAAATGTAATTTATCAATGCATTTATTATTCAGTAATTTATACATGGAACAGAAACTTAAAAAAGTATATTTCTGAAATGAAAATTAGTAATTTAACTAGCTGATTTTATGTTATAAATCCCTTTCTGGTTATAAATGTTAAATATATCTCCACAATTACTTTAAAAGCCAGAAATAATTAACAATTTATAATTATACATATTATAAATTGTTACTGGCAAGTTAAAGCCACAGCCAAAGACCAACTGTATGATCGTATGATGCTGTGACGTCATATGGGGTGATCAATTTGAATAAATGCCATTGGCTGTTCTCATCACGCCACCAGATCATACCACCACTACCACTTCCAGTGTCCTGCCCTTGTCTCTCTCTCTCAGTTACCCTCCAACCTTAACCGAGCACAGTCGATGATGTAAACTAATTCAGTCTTTTATTCCGATTCCCCGTAACCCGTACACAACAATTGGCGACGAGGTATTAATGCGATCCCGCGAGTGCAATGCAACCTGTTCGATTGTGCGTAAATAATTTCTCCGAAAATTATAGTGGGAGGAAGTGTGTCTGTAGTTTGGCGTCACGTGGACTCAAAATCGGTACATTTTGATGTTGGAAGACAAGGTCGTACATTGGAACATTTCGTCTTTATTTAGTGAAACAGTAAAAAATGGCGGGAATTATTGGCGGAATCGGTGACTTCGACAACAGTGCAGAAACTTGGAATTCGTATGTTGAACGATTTGAATTATTCCTTGACTGTAACAGTATTAGTGACGACAAAAAGGTTAGTACGTTACTAACAGTCGTGGGTGTGAAAACTTACAGTTTGTTACGAGATTTATGTACGCCGGAAAAACCTTCAGTGAAAAAGTTCGATGAATTAGTGAAGTTAATTCAGGACCATTTGTACCCGAAGCCATCATTCATAGCTGAAAGGTATAAGTTCAGCAAAAGGAATCAGCAGGAAGGAGAATCAGTCGCAGAGTACATCGCCAGCCTCAAGAAGTTGTCTGCATACTGCGAGTTTGGCGCATCCCTCAACGACTATCTCAGAGACAGACTGGTGAGCGGCATCAGGAGTGAGTCGACCAAGCAGAGGCTGTTGGGAGAGACCACCCTAACCTTCGACCAGGCTGTGAAAATCGTCTGCTCAGTGGAAGCGGCGGAGAAGAATGCGGCGGCATTGACAGTGAACGGCGGCAGCCGGGTCCAGCGGATGGCAGCGCATCACCACCCACATGTGAGAGTCGGCGGCAGCGGTGGCAGCGCGAGCTACAACGCAAGGCACGAAGTCAAGGTGCAGTGTACGTGCTGTGGGCAGTGTGGTCACTATAGGAAGCAGTGCAAATTGTTTGGTGTTGTGTGTCACAAATGTGGTAAAAGAAATCACATATCTAAGGTATGTCGATCTACTGAAATTAGTAAGTTACCAGACAATCAGCTTTCGAAAGTTAAGAAAGGTATATCTTATCAGTCTAATTTTCAAAACAAGAAAAACAAAGATTATAAGAAACATAATTTTGTAAATGATAGTTCAGAACTGTCAGATTCAAATAATTCTAAGAATTATGTTCAGAGTGATGAAAATCTTGAGAGTTATGTCGAGGACATACAGAATTTATTTAAAGTAAATGAAACTCACGGTGAAAGAATTAGAGTTGACCCAATTAAGATTAAAGTCCTAGTGCAAGGTCGAGAAACCATATTTGAAGTTGATACTGGAGCTAGTGTCACAGTGTGTAGTGAGGATTTTTATGAAAATAATTTTAGTTTCTTGTAAATTGTTAGAAAACGACCTAACTTTGAGTTCGTACACTAATGAACCTATTATACCTGTGGGCAAAGTTAATGTTGATGTTTGCTATGAGAAAATACATAAATGCTTAGATTTGTATGTGATTAGAGGAGGTTCACATCCTTTAAATGGGTCGTGATTGGCTTAAAGTACTGGGAGTTGACATTTCGTTTAAAAATAACTTGTGTGTTATAAACAGACCTATAGATAACAAGGCTAATTTCGAGACAATGACGTCCGAGCTAACTAATCAATTTCCAGAAGTGTTCACTGAGAAACTAGGTCAGTATACAGGCGAACCAGTAAAACTAAATCTAAAAGAAAATGCTAGACCTAGGTATTTTAAGCCAAGACCGATACCATTCTCATTGAAAAGTAAGGTAGAAAAAGAACTACAACGCTTAGTTGACGAACAAGTGTTAATTCCAGTAAGCAGCTCGGAATGGGGAACGCCCATTGTACCAGTATTAAAAAAGAACGGTGAAAATTAGGCTATGTGGAGACTTTAAAGTTACTCTAAATCAGTATCTAGAAGTAGACAAGTACCCTATACATAGAATAGAAGATTTATTTGCAAATTTACAGCATGGAGAACGTTTCTCTAAAATAGATCTTAGTCAAGCCTATATGCAATTAAAGTTAGACAGTGAGTCACAAAAATTATGTACAATTAGCACGCATAAGGGTCTTTTCTCATATTGTAGAATGCCTTATGGAATCTCATCAGCCCCAGGCATATTTCAAAGAGTTATTGAACAATGTTTGCATAATTTAGAAGGCATATCAGTGTTCATGGATGATATTCTTATCACCGCACCTAATAACGAAACTCATGTAAGTAGGTTGCAAGAGGTTTGTAAACGCCTGAGTGAAAAAGGATTTATCGTAAAGAAAGATAAATGTACGTTCTTTGTAGACAAAATCGAGTATCTTGGTTTTAGTATCGATAAAGATGGACTGCATACCTCTGATAAAATTAAAGCTATAAATCAAGCACCTGTACCTAAATCTGTCACTCAAGTCAAAGCTTTTATTGGCTTGGTAAATTATTATGGAAAGTTTATCAATAATTTGTCAACAATCTTGAGTCCGTTGTACAACTTGTTAAAAAAGGACTTGCCATTTGATTTTGATGAAAAATGTCTCAAATCATTTAGCCATGTCAAGGATGTTTTGACTAAAGCACCAGTTTTGGCGCATTATGATTCAAAGTTGCCTGTAAAACTAGCAGTAGACGCAAGCTCGACAGGGCTGGGCTGCGTACTTAGTATCATAACCCCTGAAGGCGTTGAGAAACCTATTGCATACCAATCTCGTACTTTATCACCAGCAGAATGTCAATATTCACAAGTAGATAAGGAAGCTTTAGCAGTAGTATATGGAGTAAGGAAATTTCATCAATATTTGTATGGCCGAAAATTCACTTTGTGTACTGATCACAAACCTTTAATTAGCATATTTGGACCGAAAAAGGGTTTACCCGTTTTCGCAGCAAGCCGATTACAAAGATACGCATTATTTTTAAGTGGATACAATTTTGATGTACAGTATGTAAGGTCAGAAAAGCATGGTAACGCAGACGCATTATCACGCTTACCATTAAGCACTAAACACGTTGTAAATAATAACAATGAACCAAGGTGGAAAGGTACCTATTTACACTGTATCGCTGAAAGTTCAGTACCTTTAACTTTTGAAGATGTAAAAGCTGAAACCCAAAATGATCCTATTATAAAACAAATACATAACTATGTGATGTACGGATGGCCAAATTTTTTGGCCAAATAGGGAATTGTTACCTTATTTCCAAAGGAAGGACGAGCTAACAGTTGAGCATGGCATTGTTATGTGGGGATATAAAATTGTTGTTCCTAACAAGTTGCGTAGCTACGTATTAAACGAGTTTACACGCGAGTCACTTGGGAATTGTAAAAATGAAGTCAGTAGCAAGATCCTATATTTGGTGGCCAAATATAGATGAAAACATTGAAAGCCTAGCGAACAATTGCTCTTCCTGTCTTATGGAACGTTCTAGTCCTAGTAAGAGTAATCTACATGTTTGGCACTATCCATCTATGCCATGGGAAAGATTGCATATTGATTACTTGGGTCCTTTCAAAGATAAGACCTACTTGGTAGTAATTGATGCTTACACTAAGTGGTTGGAAGTATTTGAAGTAGGCTCTACTTCAGCTAAGCTAGCTATAGAAAAGTTAAGAGAACTATTTTCTAGATTTGGATTACCTGTCACTATCCATAGTGATAATGGACCACCATTTACCTCAGTTGAATTTAAAAATTTCATGCAACTTAATGGTATAAGACATTTTCACCAGCTTATCATCCTCAGTCTAATGGTCAGGCTGAGAACTCAGTTAAGTATGCTAAACGTAAAATAAGATTGGCTTTTCAAGAAAATATTGATACTCAAGTAGCCTTGAATAGGATGTTATTTGATTACAGAAACTCCGTTCATAGTACTACTAACGAGACACCTGCCAAATTAATGTTCAATAGACCACTAAGATGCAGGCTAGATTTACTCAGACCTAATGTAGCCAGAACTGTGCAATTAAAACAGGACAAACAAAAAGAATATTTTGGCGGTATAAAAACGAGAATTCTATTTCCTAATCAATCTGTATTAGTGAGAGATTATCGCTCTAAAGACAAATGGATAGAGGGCATTGTAATAAAACAGTTAAATAATGTGATGTATTCTGTTATGACAAAAACTGGTTTAATTTGGAGTAGACATATTGATCAGCTGATAGGACTATACAGTAGTATTGTTGACAGTGACAGTCAAATTCCACCATCTCAGGACCGTACAGTTGCGGAGCGTGAGACAGGCGCTCAGTGTCCGCCAACTCCAAGCCCAGTCAGAATTAGTAACACTGACCTCACTAGATCAGCTGGTCTCTCCCCCTCCTCACCGCATCATACCTCTCCATGTCACATCACTACCCCTCATTCTAGACCACGTCTTTCTCTACCCTCAGCTGTTCCTTCTCCTGTCACTAGAACAGCTGATCATACAAACAGATACCCAACTCGTATTAGGAAACCTGTAGAGAAATTAAACTTGTAAATAACTTACAGTACTTAAGGATGACATTTACTAATGATATGTGTTATTTATATTTAAATGTGTTTATTATATATTTATTATTACACTTGTATTGTTTAATTTATCTATGACTTGTGTGAATTCAATTTATTTTGAAATTTGGAAGGGAGGAAATGTAATGTATTGAATTACAATAATAATTATAATAATTATTATTATACATATTATAAATTGTTACTGGCAAGTTAAAGCCACAGCCAAAGACCAACTGTATGATCGTATGATGCTGTGACGTCATATGGGGTGATCAGTTTGAATAAATGCCATTGGCTGTTCTCATCACGCCACCAGATCATACCACCACTACCACTTCCAGTGTCCTGCCCTTGTCTCTCTCTCAGTTACCCTCCAACCTTAACCGAGCACAGTCGATGATGTAAACTAATTCAGTCTTTTATTCCGATTCCCCGTAACCCGTACACAACAAGTTATTTATTTTAAATTAACTTAAATCCGATGGACTTTCCAACGATGTAAAAAAATTCAAGAATTCCTCATATAAATGTAAACTCTTTGATACTATTAACTCCGATGACGATTGACAGCTTCTCGTAGGTCCCACAAAGCATACAAACATTTTACGGTTACTAGTACTGAATTATAGAGCACGGACGATAGAGTGTTTTATATAATGTGCAGTGTGTCACCAGTCCTAAATGTAATATGAGGCAGCACGGAGAATGAAGTGTTCTATATAATGTGCCGTTCGTCTTCAGTACTGAATGTAACATAACGCAGCACTTGGACAATATAAAGTGCCGTGTGTCACAAGTCTTGAATGTAACATGACGCAACACGGAGAATTGAGTGTTCTATATAATGTGCCGTGTGTCACCAGTCCTAAATGTAATATGAGGCAGCACGGAGAATGAAGTGTTCTATATAATGTGCCGTTCGTCTTCAGTACTGAATGTAACATAACGCAGCACTTGGACAATATAAAGTGCCGTGTGTCACAAGTCTTGAATGTAACATGACGCAACACGGAGAATTGAGTGTTCTATATAATGTGCCGTGTGTCACCAGTCCTAAATGTAATATGAGGCAGCACGGAGAATGAAGTGTTCTATATAATGTGCCGTTCGTCTTCAGTCCTGAATGTAACATGACGCAGCACTTGGGCAATATAAAGTGCCGTGTGTCACAAGTCTTGAATGTAACATGACGCAGCACGGAGAATGAAGTGTTTCTATATAATGTGCCGTTCGTCTTCAGTCCTAAATGTAACATGACGCAGTACTAGGAATATATAGAACAATATAAAGTGCCGTGTGCCCCAAGTCTGGAATGTAACATGACGCAACACGGAGAATTGAGTGTTTCTATATAATGGTACCGTAAGTCACCAGCCTTGAATACTACATAACGCATAAAGAGGAATACAGTGTTCAATATAGTGTGCCTTGTGTCACCAGTCCTGAATGTAAAAGGACGTAGTACGGAGGATATAGTTTTCATTATAATGTGCCTTGGCTTTATGCATTTCTGGTTAGACCTGCACTAATGTTTGGGGGTGTTGTCTGGTGGCCAAAAAGGGAGGCCAAGGTGGCGGTAGCTGGTCCAAATGCGCCGGGCGCAGCTCTAAACTGTTGCTACAGCCTCACCCCCTAGAACATTGTCATTCGAGCTATGGCCAGGAGGAGTGCCTATGTCTTCAGTAGGCGGGACTTTGGTTGGCCTCGGGCTGCAGCAGGGGCCACTGCAGAATTAGCCTCCCGATTCAGGGAAAAGCTCTGGAGATGCTATCGGATCAGATGCCAAAAGGATTTTCCTTCGACAAACCCTCCAGGATTATCATACTTTCTAGGGAATAAAAGAGAAATAAACCTCCTCCACCATCGGAGGTTGAATGGGTTACAGACGTCTCTAAAAACAAAAAGTGGGACAGGCGTTGGAATTGTGAGGGTGAGACTATATAGGGAGCTATGGGTCCATATCCCAATGTCTTTCAAGCTGAAGTCAAATCCATTATGGAGTGTGCTCGTGAGAATCTTTGTCTGCGGTATAAGAGTACGACGATTAGCATTTTCACCGATAGCCAGACAGCATTAAAGGCGTTGGACTCGCTATCAAGTTATTTCTTCCCTTGCCAGAAACAACAACGTGACTGTTTTTTGGGTTCCTGGTCATGAAACGAAAGAGCTGATGTCCTGACTAACTTAGGCTTAGCGTCACAGTATGATGGGACCTCAGTCGTTTGGTGGCATTTCTAAGTATGAATCCTTTGGGGCTGTCTACACTTTGGGATGTTATCACAATAAGATACAACAATTCAAAAAATATCGACGCTTTTATCTATTTATCATAAATACGAGGATAATAATAAAACATAAATCTTCTAGCATTTTAGTTAATTTTTGAGCACCTTACTGTAAACTCATTGATATATTTAATATTATTATATATTACATTACATATTCTGTGAATATTTGTTATCATGTCATATTTACAAATGTTTTAAACCACGCAATTTACAGATTGTAAGGTATTTTATTTTGTTTAAGTTACTTTTTATCATTTACTTAAACTGATATATTAAGTAAGAAACTTTATTTTGTAAACTTTGGAATATAGTATATTACACAATATTCTATAGTTGAAATCTGTTCTGTTTCTGATAGATGCTAAAAAAAAAATCAAACAACGATAAGCGAATAATTTCAGCTATACAATGTAGTAATTAGTTTAAAATTTTAATAATAAAAGTTGAACTTATTTTATTTTTATTCTGTAGTTCATTTAAAGAGGCACAAGATAAAATAATGCAATTGTGTAATATAGCTGCTTCTATGTGTAATTAGTAATATTTTCTGCTGAACATAAAACAATTTTTTTAAAGTTTTAAAGGAAAACTCGGCAAAATAACTTAAAACTTATTTCATTACATAGCAAGTGACTAAAATGACATTAATGAGCTAGTTGTTACAGATGTCAAATGCTGCAATTAGCTGTTTATTAATCAGCAGTTCAAGCAAAATTAACTCGGTTTTTAGAGTATTTTAAGTGAGAGATGACTCTCAGTTAAAAACCTTGTATTCTGTTATTATTTGTAACAGCGAATTATACTTTGTACCGTATTTGAATTGTTTCAAATAAAAGTAATCCATAGTTCATAACCCTTATTACGTTTTTTATAAAATAAATCGTTTTTGAAATCAACTTTTTCTCTAAGGAATAATGCGTGTCCTCATTTATTCAGGCAAAAATAAGAACCTAAGATCCGATATTAGAACTTTTGAATTCAACAAGCATTCATTCCTCTTTGAGATATGTTATTTACGTATTCAGGGTATTGCAAACAAAACACTGACAATACAAGTGACTGCATGATCTGCAGCTTTGCGGACTCTGCAAGCATATTTATAAATGAATACAGACCTCTCAGACTAACCAAGGCACGCTGTGTAGCATGTGGTACATGATCACCGAAATTGAGGGCCGCAATCCAGTATGACTCCCAGTTTTTCACTTTGTCACCCACTGCCACACAGCTTGATCGCAATACTTGATTACATAATTCTACAATTTCTATTGTATTGTGTTATACATGTTTTGTTACATTAAACTGTATTACTTGTATTTGTGTCCATTGTAAAATTTGCGATGAATTCTATATGAATTGTAACGGAATAAAAGACTACTGTAAATATTAATTTTATCGGCGAAGGTGGCGTAATACCCAGAGTTTCTACAAGAGTTAAAACCATTAATTACTGATACATATGATTGATTTAATTTTGCCTTTTATAATTAATCCATCAGATGTTTTTTTTTGTTTATATTTTAAAAATGTGGTTCTGAAAATACAATTCAATGTTATGGCAGATTACAGTTTATTTCTTATTTTTATAAGTTTAGTAATTTAATAGTGGCGACGAGGTAAAAAGAAGGAGAAATGACTAAAGAAGAAGAAGAGTTACAAAAACTAAAAAAAAGCTCGATCTATTATTAAGGGCCAATTTTCAAAGGGCAAAAGACTTGCTGAAGGTAACCCTACATTAACCGAACTAAATATAAAAATCAAGGCTGTGACTGAATACTAGGAAACGTTACAAGCAGGTTCAGAATGGCATTGATTGTTTGACAGATGAAAACTATTTAGAACATGAAATAGAATACAGATGTAATGTGGAGGATGAGTATTTAAACCTTACAACAAAATTACAAGAAATGGTACACAATCTCAAAGACACAAACATTACATCTACTTCATCTCCAAGTGAAGCTGTTTGTACGGTTTCAAACTACACTTCAGGGAATATAAATTTCAATCCCTACCACCCTGATGAAACCATTTCAAATTTTGTGAGAAGATTAGAAGTGTTTTTACAACTAAAGAATCAAAGAGCTGATGATAAAACTAAAGTTTACACATTGCTACATGCTCTCACTCCCCAACTGCACCAACAACTGTACGATATTTGTGCTCCCAACGACCCGTTAGATAAAGATTACGACGAGTTAGTACAGCTTCTTAAGGATTTTATCGACCCGCAACCAAGCCAGTGGGCCTTGCAGCATAAATTTATTTCACGGACTCAACAAGAACATGAATCAGTTAGTGAATTCTCGGTGGCTCTCAAGAAGATGACAATTAACTGTAACTTCAATTGTGGTTGCGGTAAATCAGTTGCAGACTTATTTCTCAAGTTACAGTTTATTCGTGGATTGAAAGACATAGATATTCGGACTAAATTACTCCAAGACCGCGAGAAACACACCTATCAGGACATTGTGAACATAGCTTCGGCTATAGAGCTTGCCAAAGCAGAAAGTATGACTGTTAGCCGAACACGTACTGAACACATTGAATTAAATCAGGTTCAGCAAAGACATTCAAATGAAGAAAACACATCTAAGAGAGTCTCACCTCGGCCAAAACCTCTACTTAGTCCACGTTCAACAAATTCAGCCATTGAAAAGCTCAAAGGAAAATGCTATCGTTGTGGTTCACCCTCCCATCGTGCTAATAGCTGCAGATTCATAGATGCAACTTGTCGAAAATGTGGAAAAGTTGGACACATAGCTAGTGTTTGTTTGCAAAGTAAATCTCAATTACAAATGAAACCTGGACAACATCAAACTGAAAACAAAACTGACTTGAATAGTGAGAATGAATATGAGATTAATGTAATTAGTGACAGAAATAATGACAAATTTATGGTTAACATCAACATCGAAGGCAGGACATTACCCATGGAATTAGACACTGGTGCAGCTCTTAGTACAATGTCTTACAACGAGTTTAAAAAGCTTGCCATCCCACAGAAAATATTTTCTACTAACATTGAACTTCGAACTTATACAGGAGAAACCATAAAACCGAAAGGAGTAACATTTGTTAAATGCACGTACAAGACTCAGAAGTTTGTTGGAAAACTTTACCTAATTGATCAAAACGTTGACGCCATATTCGGAAGGGACTGGTTGAGAGAAGTTAAATTAGATTGGGGTGAGATTAAAAGTCTTACAACGAGTCAGACTTCAAATCTAGGAAGCTTGTTAAGTGAATTTAGTGACTTATTTGATGGAAAAAATTGGTGTTATACCTGAATATCTGGGACATTTTAGACTTACTGATGGCGCGACGCCAATATTTGTAAAACCAAGACAAGTACCGTTTTCCCTAAGAAGTAAAAGAAGAAAATGAACTTACGAGACTAGAAGAATGTGGAATCATAACAAAAGTAGATCATTCAGACTGGGGAACACCCATCGTACCTGTTGTCAAGCCGAACGGTCAAACACGGATTTGTGCTGACTATAAAGTGACTTTAAACAAAGTGATCAAAGACGAAAAACCATCCATTACCCAGGATTGAAGAAATCTTCTCTCAAATGAACGGAGGAAAATTATTTTTGTACCTTGGATATTTCTAATGCTTACCTCCACATGAAAATGGACGAAGAAAGTGCACACATGCAGACACTCAGCACCCATAAAGGTATGTACAAAGTAAATCGTTTGATGTTTGGGGTGAAGGTAGCACCATCTCTCTGGCAACAATTCATGGACAAAACCTTGCAGGGACTTTCTGGTGTACAATGTTTCTTTGACGATATTATCGTTTCAGGGTAAAAACAGCTGAAGAATTATTGGCTAGATTACGTAAACTTCTAGAACGATTAAGAAACAATAACTTAAAGATGAACCGAGATAAATGCAAGTTTTTTCAAACGAGTATCCAATATCTTGGGCATGTCATTGATGCTCAAGGACTTCACAAAACCAAAGACAAAGTCTTGTCTATCATGAACAGCAAAAGACCGGAAAACATAAGTGAACTTAGAACATTTCTCGGTCTGGCAAACTATTACAACAAGTTCATCAAAGATTTAGCAACAATCCTCCACCCACTCAATAATTTACTGAAGAAAGGCAACCGTTATGTGTGGACTTCAAAATGTGAAGAAAGCTTTCAGAAGGTTAAGTCGGAAATAACCAGTAACAATTTACTTGTCCACTACAATCCAGAACTCCCATTAGTGCTTGCAACCGATGCGTCTCCAGTGGGCCTTGGAGCCTGTCTTTCCACATCAATACAGCGATGGAAGTGAGAGGCCAATTAGTTTTGCCTCACGCACTTTGACCAAATGTGAATAAAAATACAGTCAAATTGATAAGGAAGCAACAGGTAATTTTACTGGGGACTCAAGAAATTTTTTCCCTTACTGCTACGGGCGAAAGTTCATTTTTAGTGACTGACCATAAACCGTTAGTGTCAATATTCAGTCCCACCAAAACCCTTCCAACAATATCTGCTACAAGACTGTTCAATTATGCACACTTTTTATCAGGTTTTGACTACTCAATTGAATATAGAAGAACCTCTGACCATGCCAACGTTGACTTTTTGTCTCGTTTTCCTACTGAACATAGCACTACAAACTTTGTGGACGATTTGCAGCCTTTTTCAACTTAATCAACTTGATTCATTGCAGATTGACAGTATGCTTATATCCAGAACAACTGCTCAAGATAAATATTTACAACCAGTACTACATGCCCTTTGAAACAGGAGAGACGGTCGAACCTTTTGGTTTCCACGACAACGAACTAACACTACAAAATGGTTGCATATTCAAGGGCTAACAGGATAATGATTCCAGAAGCTTTACAACACTCAGTGTTAAAATGAACTACATGTTGGAAAATCTAGGCATGGAGAAGATGAAAATCCTTGCTAGAAGTTTTTTGCACGTGGAAAAGTATTGACAGAGATATTGAGCAAATGGTACGTACATGTAAACAATGTCGACTAAAACAAAATCAACCTGCAAAAAGAACCGAATCATCCATGGCTGACCCCTCAAGGACCATGGGAGAGATTACACATAGATTTTGCTGGCCCGATACAAGGTCAGTGGTATTTCATTGTTGTGGACGCCTTTACCAAGTGGGTTTGAAGTAATCCCTACTAAAAACACGTCAGCAGAATGGTGTATGAAGGAGCTAAGAAAAATGTTTTCTACATTCGGCCTTCCTTTGGTCTTAGTTTCAGACAATGGAAGCCAATTTACATCTACAATATTTCGCCAGTTCTTATCTGCTAATGGTGTTGTACACAAAACTACAGCTCCCTACCATCCTTCGTCTAATGGACAAGCTGAGCGTTATGTCCAAACAGTAAAAAAAATCACTGAGGGCAATGGAAGATGAGGGGGGAAAGATTGAGCTAAAATTATACAGGCTTTTGATGCAACTTCGACAATCTCCAAACACAACACTGGCTCAAACTCATACAACTTAATGTTTGGAAGAAGTGTTCGAACTTCACTTGAGCCTATTACTACCAGATAGCAAAAATGCACAAGAAGTTACACGAATCGTACGCAGACAATTTCAGGTGGGAGGACAGAGTACAGGCTCGAGATTACACCCAACTCAAGATACAAGTGGAGTTTTGGAACAATTATGGAAAAAGAAAGTTCGCTACTGTACAAAGTTAAAATGGACGATGGAAGTGTTTGGAGGAGGCATGTTGACCAGCTATTGAAATGTGAAGTTTAGGGGGGGAGAATTGATACATATGATTGATTTAATTTTGCCTTTTATAATTAATCCATCAGATTTTTTTTTGTTTATATTTTAAAAATGTGGTTCTGAAAATACAATTCAATGTTTATGGCAGATTACAGTTTATTTCTTATTTTTATAAGTTTAGTAATTTAATAATTACAAAAAGCATATTATAATAAATAAATATAGAGCATTTAATTGTGAAAATATTCCACAAAATATATACAAATTTCATATAAAGGCCAATTATTAATTAAAGAAATTATTTTTATACTTACAATATCCTTCTAATAATTGAATTGAACTAAGTTAAGGAAAATTGACCATTAAAGTGCTTCTATCCACAGAAATATTTCTATCCATTGATTTTTTGGTGCATTGAATTTAAAATAAACATTGTTTTAATCTAAAAAAAGTATCTCAATATAACAAGTAACATGTAAAAAGAAGACGACGCTTTAATTATCGTAAATATATTATCTGTACTGAAACATCTGTGGCTCTGAATAGAGTTACCCGGTATGAAGTGTTAATTAAATTTAAATCCAAGCCGTCTTTGCATATTTCATATTAATTGAATAGCTCGTAGATATCATACATATCCCAAGTTTAACATTTAATTCAGTTTTCAAAATATTTTGCCTCTTGGGCTTTCATAACACAGTAAAAACTAGTTCTTCCAGTATAAAATTTGAAAAATGGGTTTATTCAAAATTTGATTGAAAAGTACGATAGTATAATTGATAATTTTTATAAACTATTTTTTTTCACATTTACTACTGAACAAGTAACATAACAGATAATATTTATATATATATATATATATATATTTATATATATATATATATATATATATATATTTATATATATATATTTATATATATATATTTATTTATTTATTTATATATATAGTAAATAACTCATACGAAGTGAACATTACTCCATATATAATTTTTTATATAATGCTATTGGAAACATACATTTAGAGTACAATAGCTGATGGATAAAGTCTGCTTGCTTTAACGAACAATAACTCTCTTATTCACGAGACAGTTAAGAGTTCATTTATCTTTTCGTATATAGTGATATTGTGACACTGACTGACACACGAGTGTCGAGGCTGATGTGCTGCTATGCTCGGTTGTAACAAAAGGCCATTAGTGGACTGTAGCAACTTTAATGGGGACAGGGATTTGTAAAGTTAACGGAACATATTCTTAGATTTAATATAATGCAATACATTCTGATTAGATTGTATGTGCAAAATAAGTTATCCTAAATAGTACAGAATTTATGAATATTTTACATTTCAATAACTTTTAAGGTGCAACAGTTAATAAACAGATCCGTGCAGTTAAGGAAAGTTTTGGATGGAACTAATTAATTGCTGTTTATCAATAACACATAAATATGTTCACTGGACTAATTGGGCGAACATGTAACAGTTACATTAATAGTGTACAGGAAGTCTCTGACAAGGCAGTTACAATGAGGGATAAGGAGCTGTATGTAGTATAATAATTCGGGTGGTTTTGGATCATTGTTTTTTTCTTTAATGCTATCGATTTGAAAATTAGCCTCCAATACAAAAACGTTATTCCCAACTCAGTAATGGATATTAGGGAGGAATCCTGATTGAGCTGATTAGAGCTTTTTTGAGCATAAGTATTTTAAAATACCACACCATTAGTTGAATCTAGATTCAAAAACTACACGCATCGGTATAATAATAAGAGAATGGTATCTAGAAATAACCATTATGTTATTATCACTGACAAATATGCTAAAGATATCTCAAGTCTTTATATTTGAAAAAAATCTAATGGACTCAGAGACAAAGACAATGTGGTGCAACAGCATGACTTCCTTCTGTTGAGCAAACCTTTATATAATCAAGAAAAACATAGACATAGGGGGGGACTATGGCGGTTGATATATCTTCTAAGCACCGACATAGAGGTTGTGTTTCTTGAAACTGTTGATCACTCTTAAGCAGCAGTAGACAATCTAGATAGCCGTTGAGTAACTGTGAAGAAGAACAAGGTGAACATTTTGACTTCGTATCTTCAAGGGTTGAAGCAAAAATGAGATCTTTCACTTCATCTATTGCTGATCCCAGATATGTAATGCTCAATTGAACCCCCAACAATAACACAAAACGTTCTTGACTTCATGATTAACATTTTGATGTCCACATTTATGGGCACCCATACGACCCGAACCTATTGGGGGAGGGAAGCTAAGGTTCATATATACGTGCGATAGGCACAAAATAAAAGTATACAAGTACTGTGTAAGTATAAAGTATACTGTAATAAGGTATACATCTAGACTAAACTTTTTAGTATAACTCTAGCCTAAGCAACAGGCTGCATTGCCCATGTAGGCTAATTTCCATTGTAGACTGTATGTTTATCTGTAATATATAGTTCAATAACTCATACTTAAATGATATACATAATATTTATCCAACTACTGTACTTAAAATTAAAATGTTTTATTTTATCGCCCGCTTATTAAGTATTGTAAAAGGGTAACTTACAATTTATTAACTGTAATCAACTGTATATAGGTCTATATGTTTTTGGAAATATATAATTTTTCTATTCAATTCTATTATTCTATACATTTTTTTCGAGTTGCGATGGAGAGAGTAGCTTTTGTTTCATCAACCACTTTTGAAAATATAGTCATTTATAAATACATGTCTTGTCAAAATTTTAATCATACTAAAAGAATGTAATTTAAAATAAAACTTTAAATGTATTTTAATGCCCTGTTCCATTACAAATTTCTTACGAATGCTTCCTGAATTTAAATTTTTTCGTAATACACATTTTAAACGTAATAAAACACACATTGTTATTGTGTAATACCCTTCCTTCAAACAGTCATTGCGGTACTTATATTGTTTGAGAATAATCTTAACTTCAACTAAGTGTTGTTTCAATGTACATAAATCTTCATATTTTTCTTTACATTTACATTAAAACTATGATTTTTAGCAACATTTTCAAATCGCCCATTGTTTGAATTTTAAATTTTCTCATTCATTCATAATTAATTTTTATGACCTATTACAGTACTATATACGGTTACTATACTCCAAAAACGTTAAATCTATTCATTGAATTGACATGGAACAATGCATTGAACATACTATACAATATGAAATTATACTTTGTTAAATCAGTTACAAGTGTTGAACGTGTCCATTACATGCTTCGGTATAAAAACCTTCATCAATCAAGATGGTTTGAAAACGTGAAAATTTGCCTCAACATGGACTTGTTAAAAGTTATTAAAATTATTAAAATAGTAAGCTTAAATATACAAAATATAGACACTTGTGTTGTCTCGCCTGGGTAAAGACGTGAACTTACATAGAATGCCAAACACTATT